>NC_050513.1:6833941-6852596 GCF_002922805.2 Oryzias melastigma
GCTGAGAAAACCAGATAAAGTTGCAACATTTCTGCTTCCAGCCAGAGATCGCTTCTGGCGCCATCTTGCATGGTGCCAAATTTTCCCCAAAAATGGAAAAAAGTCAAATTTTGCTTAATTTTGCTAAATATTAGTTAAAGAAAATAAATATTAGTTCAAATATTAGTTAAACTCAAAATTTGCTGAACGAACTTAAAAAGAAATCTAATTTTGCCAAAACAGCCAGCATGATGCTAAAATATTAGCTATACTCAAAATTTGTCCAAAGAACTTAAAAAAGTCAAATTTTGCCAAAACAGCTAGCATCGTGCTAAGATATTAGCTAAACTCAAAATTTGCAGAAAGAATTTTAAAAAATTCTAATTTTTACAAAACAGCTAACAGTCTGGCTCTTTGCTCGGATCTGGGGGGTCCTGTGGTAGCGTCACTGGTGTGGACAAGTCCTAAAAATATTGTTTCCTCACTGCAGTACAAAGCCAGATTTCTAGATTTATGGTTTACATCCTTTTAGTATTTATTTATTCATTCATTTATTCATTTATTTATTTTTCTTTCATGGTGTGGCGATATGTCGATGTGTGTTTGTGCGTGTGTGTGGAAGGGTGGGGCTTGTGGGTATTATCTTTTGTTTTTAAAATGTTATTTTTTATGTTAAGCACTTTGAGTGAAATTCATTTTTTTCAAAAGTGCTATACAAATAAAGTTTGATTTGATTTGATGATGCTAAAGTATTAGCTAAACTCAAAATTGGCCTAAAAAACTGGTAAAATGTCCAGATTAGCCCAAAACAGCTTGTATGTTGCTAAATTAAAAAGGTAAATTCCAAATTATCCTAAAAGACCCAGTCAATGCTGAACATTTTTAAGTTTGAATGGTGTCTCTAGCTGAAAAGATATGCAGAAGTTCAAAAGTTTCAAAGTGCACAAAGTTTTTGAAAGATTTTAGATCACATTTATTTCCTATGGGGTATATTTTTCTCAATATTTCAAGAATTATAAAGTTCAACAATACCAACATTATAAGCAGTAATGTCCTAAACGAGCTGAACATTTTGATACCAATATTGCTCAAATCGCTAAAAGTGTGATTGAGTTTTTACGTGCCAAAAAATGTACAGCAAGGAGCAGGAGAATCACTATAGTGTGATTGCTGTGAAGCATTCAAACAATAAGTGAGTATTTATTCCAAATTGAGACAAAGATGTTCAATGAACAATTTTTGTGTCTTCTTCTTCTTTAGTGATTTATTTTATTTTTATTGAGTTTAAACAATAATAATTTTGTATTTGAATAGAATCTGTTCTTTTCAAGTCCTTGTTTGCAAAAAAAAAAAAAAAAAAAAAAGGTTTCAAGTATGGTGAATTTGAAGTGGGTACAGAAATCAAAAACATGAAGGTACTCATCCATATAGTGGAAAAGATCTGACCCCAATACACCATCAAAAATACAGGATCTAAAATGTGCACAACAAACAATTTTCTTCACTTCTGATGTATTATAAGTCCCATTATTAATAAATGACTGAGTAGACCATCACAACAAGGTCTGGAAGCCACTTATAGCAGTGTAGCGTAAAACCAGCTGTACGTTTCCTAAGAGAAACAAAAATAATGAGACTGGAGAAAGAGGCAGATGAAAACCATTTCTGTTTTAGAGAGTATACATTCAGAACAGTGGTATGAACACATACCCCTGCCTGTCAGTGAGCCAGCCAACAAGCTAGCCCGCTAACAAAGAAGGGGAGCGTGTGGGTTGTCATCCCTGTGTTTCTGTAGCTCCACAAGCATAAATTAAGCCCCTGGGAGCAGCGCAGAACCAGATAGAGAAGGATAAAGAGTGGGAGAGAGAGTGGGGGGAAAAAAGAAAGAGCAAGTGAGAGAATAAGAGATGAAGACAGGAAGAGAGGAGAGCTAGACAAAGCCTAGAGACCAAGCAGAGGCCCCAAAGACTGAACAAGAGTAAAGGGAGTGGGAGGCAGCAGCCCTCTTTCAATTCCCCTCCACCTCTTCTGCCAACTGTGCAGCTGAGAGCTTTCATCATCGGTGATTGTTTTGAGGAGATCCTCTGATTTGAGTGAATCAACAGCTACAGATATTGATGACCACACATATTGATCAGTAAAGCTGGAGTGACCATTTTGTTGTTTTTGCCGTGTTCGCTCTGCTTTCCTTCATCTTCGATTAAAAATAGCTTTCCTGCCCACAGCAATCCTCGATGAACAAAAAAAACGAAACGAAATACTCGTATTGGTGCAACGTCTGCTTCATTTAGCGTCAAAGAAACGGACTGTAATCAGCTGTGTGTGGACACACACTTACCTCGTCCTGAGTAAAGGCAAAAAACTCCAACACCGGGAGTGTTTGGGAATTGTTGAAGAAGATGCAGTCATCCATCAACCAGTTATCAGGGGAAAGAGAGTGACAGGTTGCACATCAGCCCTTTTTTTCCCCCATTCTCTGCTTTCTTGGTCGTCGCTAAAAGGACACAAGGTAGAAGTTGGGCTCCACGGTAATCAGTACCTAGCCTCCAGTGCATCTCTAGAAGTGTCGTAGTGCTGTGACTCATCCCTGAAGTACAGCCTTGCGCAATTTTTCTTTCTTTTTAGGACTTCTCTGTTCAGAAAGAAGCTTTTTTTGGAGGCTTGAAAAAGATGGTGCACCAAATGGACTCCTAAAAATGAGAAATGACCAGAAATTAACCCACTGATCCACTTCCTTTAATTGGGAGAGCTTCTTCACGGCATCTGCCAGCAATTCATGAAATGGAATGTCTGTCTTCTCTTAGTGGGATGGAGACATCTTCAAGAAACCTACCCATCAGTGGTTTTACACTCCGAATGTGTTTGGTAGGTAAACATTCAAGCTACAGACTCGGACAAGAAATAAAACGAACAGCTTTACACCGCAAGCTAATTGCTTTAGATCAAAACCTCAACTGACAGTCGGATGCCTATGAAAGCAGTTGGAATGGGTCATAGCTCCTCTGGATCATACCAAAGGTTGGGACATCACTCCAGTCAGTCAGTCTAAAGCAGGGTGTCCAAAGTCAGTCCTACATGTTTTCCAAACAACTTACCATTAAGCTCCTTATTGGCTAAAAACAACTGATCCAGGTAATCAGCAACAGATAAAGCAGGATTTTCTTAAAATCCACCATGAGGCCAGCCCTCGAGGCCTGACTTTGGACACCCCTGGTCTAAAGCTAAGTACACTCTAGGCATTTAATGCACGTTCAGTAATGCCCTAAGTTAGCTTTCTTGAAAGGGCATTTACTGCATGGTGTTTACACTGGACGAGCAGGGAGGGACTTCTTCCTCTTTTTCTATTGTTTACTAGTTCACATCCACTACCTGCAGTTGGAAGAG
This sequence comes from Oryzias melastigma, assembly GCF_002922805.2. Classification (NCBI taxonomy): domain Eukaryota; kingdom Metazoa; phylum Chordata; class Actinopteri; order Beloniformes; family Adrianichthyidae; genus Oryzias; species Oryzias melastigma. The sequence goes on from NC_050513.1 coordinate 6,837,305, forward strand.
GCTTGGTCTGAAATGTCAAAGTGGTGCAAATCTCCTGAATCTTGCTCCTGGCTTTTTCTTTCACAGCTCTATGCCGATATATGAAAGACTTGGGTTGTGTCCAAAATTCCTTTCTAACCCCTAACTACTAAAAAAACTACATAGTGTGGGACTATATAGTGCTCTGGATTTTAAAGCTAATTCAGACAAGATGCTCACTACTTTTCTTTCATTTTTCCAAACGTCCAATATAACGTCACCAATTTCACAAAGTCAAAATAGAATAAATACGAACATTTCACAACGTTTATTCATGATTCATGGATGGTTTATTAAAAACTTACATTTAAACACGATTTTTGTTTGAAATTGTTCTACCACAGTGCATTGTGGTCTATATTCGCTAATCTAGTGAGCATTGATGCACAACAGTTTTTTGAAAAGAGCTAGTAGATTTGGACAGCACTAATAAATGGCGAACATACCATATAGTGCACTGTATAGTGAGGGGGGGGGGGNNNNGGGGGGGGGGTTCGGGCACAGCTTTGGTGTCATTGAATTCTAGCAAGGCACAAATCGCCATTATTAATTTCTACTCCATAATTTTTCGCTACCACGGTTATCACTACCACAAATGAAAAGAGACAATGTCCACACATCACCTCCAAATCCAAGCCCCTGATTGGTCAAAGTTTGGTCCAGTTTAATTTTCAAGGCTCGTTCAGTGGCCATGCTTTTAGTACATAGAGCCTAAAATGGTAGAATGGGGACGCCTGAAGGCTTCGAGCTTCAGAATGTTCTTTGTCACAAATAAATAAAAAAGATAGATTTATTTATTTATTTATTATCAGAAAAATGTCACAAGAACTTGTTTAAAACACAATTTTTCTTTATGTGGGTCTTGAATGTTCCAGCCTTAAATGCATAAATTCTAAGCAAAGCCAAAATATATACGAACAACTTCAACTTTCATGTTGAAGATTGTTTGCAATTCTTATAGAGCTGATGCAGGATGGATGTTTGTTATTGTAAATGTGTTGAGGACATCATTTTTAGCCAGAATTTACCAATTGGGATCATGAAAAAATATTAAATGCCCTATGCTAAGTTTTAAAATGTGGATCAAATTTACTATTTAAAGAATGTGTATATCAAATGGAGAGAGAAGTAGCTTCTTTTTTTCTTAGACAATGTTTTAAAATGCAAGTAATTGTCATTTTCACAGTAAATTGTGAAGTTGTGAAGTCCGATGGTGGATTCTTTCTTTTTTTTTTTTTTTTTTTTTTGGAGAATTTTCAGTGAAGCTTGAAGCTCTAAATCCCCCTCGGGAAAGAAAAGCAATGCGGCTCTATTTCTGGGCACAAATCTGCTTTGCTTCTATATGACTCTCACAGAGGGAGACTGTAAACCTAATTTATTCTCCCATGGATTCTTACTTGTAGCGCTCAGCAGATGCTCCTTGTGATGTGATTTCTCCATCCTGCCACCGCAAAAACCTGAATAAAAACTTAAAGGAGGGAGATGGGAGAGTGATAAACAACGTGAAGACTTTTGAACCTCTTCCAGTCTTTGAAACCAGAACCATTTACTCTTTACCAGTTAATAGTGATCAGGGGGAGTTTCTTGCGGTGGCACAGAAGTGCAAATCACACCAAGAAATCACTCAATGCAAACATATCTTAAAATAGAAAAACAAATAAAAAAAAATACCATATATCTCCCAGTAGTGTCCTGTCTGTAATTGATTGAAACCGGTGCTTGTTACTTTAGATGCCGGTCTCTAATAGTATCCAGGCTCCTTTAAGAACACAAGTACTACTATAAGAAGATATACAGTATTTTTAAAATCAGAACAAAATCCCCCACAAAAATGAAACAAATATATAATGAAATATTTCAGGGATCAAAATGAAATGTTATAAAATTAAGCACAATAAGAAACTGGAAATGGTGGGTATTGTGGGACGTCACTGATGGAATGATGATGATGTTTGAGTTTTGGCACTTTGTTCAAATGCTTCTTGAATGTTCACATACCTATAAAAGTGTAGTAGGAGCGTATCTTGTATCGCTTCATGCTAAATTTAGGTTGAAGTGATCGTCATACATCATCATCTAATCAGGATTATGATCAGTACCATAATACCTACCTCCACTGGTTTCTGTAGAAAACGGAAAAATATTTCAGAAAACAAAAGTAAACTTCAGAAGTCAAAATGAGACGAAAGTAGAAACCAGAAAAGATGGCTAAAAATTTCTGAACATTATTTGACACAAAGCAATACTCGATATTAGGGGTGTAGGGGAAAAATGGATTAAGCAATATATCGTGATATTTCATTTGGCAATACTTTACTTGAGATGGGTATCAAATCTAAACTCAGTGCGACGTTGCTGCTACTATCATATATACATGTGGATTACTGTGCTTTGTAGCAGATAGATCAGATAAGAACAAGTGAAGAATTGTTTTTTTTTTCCACTTTATTTTTGTAGGTCTCGTTCAAGCACTGTCCAGGTTCCTGAACCATTAAATATAGAAATGTTGGAAAGAAACTGCACTTTATTTAATCTATCATACTTTTAGAACTTTATTGGTTAAGCCACATTAATTCTATTTTTTTATTATACTCAAAAATATTTTTCTGTGGAAATCGGACAATGTTTTTCTTGTTCCCTTTAAGAACAAATATTACTTAATTTAGCAAAAGAAAGGAAAAGCACCATGAATTTGTGGGTAAAAGGAACCCGTATATGAGATACAATTGCAGTACTTAATGTTGTGATCCTTAAATAAAATTAATTTTACAATTTTACTACAATGAAAGATCATCATATTCGGTTAGTTTTTTTTCTAAGTCACACTCTTAAAAAAAAAAAAGTGAAAAATTGTTCTGGTAAAATCTAGAGATATGCCGTAATATGTATAATGAGACACGTATTAAGATATGTATTATTTCGCCAGACTCTTGCCAGTACAGACCCTTACTGCTTATGCTTTCTACTAATGATAACATTTCTATAAGTACGTGACCATTTAAGACACATTTGAAAAAATGTCAAATTGTAGACATTGAAGATACATTTGAAAAAGTGTCAAATTATGGACATTGAAGAAGCATTTGGAAAAAAAAGTCAAATTGTGGACATTGAAGACACATTTGAAAAAGTGTCAAATTGTCAACACTGAAGACACATTTGAAGAAAAAAAAAAAGTCAAATCGTGGACATTAAAGATGCATTTGGAAAAAGCAAATGTAAAATTATGGACATTAAAGATGCATTTAAAAAAAAAGTCAAATTATGGACATTGAGGAAGCATTTGAAAAAAAAAAATTATGGACATTAAAGATGCATTTGAAATAATGTCAAATTATGGACATTATGATGCATTTGAAAAAACAATATCAAATTGTGGACATTAAACACACTGTTGAAAAAATGTCGAATTGAGGACATTAAAGACGCATTTCAAAAAAATTCAAAATGTGGACGTTAATGCCACTGTTGAAAAAATGTCCAAAATTAAACATCTTCCTGTCTGGAGTGTCCCACAGAACCTACCTTTTTCTAGTTTCTTATTGTTTATTTTATTTTTTCCTTTTTTTTTATTTCTGTAATTTACATTTCATTTCATTTTATTCCAATTCTTTATTTTGTTTGTGTTTTGGCCTCTGAAATGTTGTCCTAATTGCTAAAATGTAATGTTTTTCTTAACTTGTGCTTTTTTAATTGCCCTGATCTTTAATACACACTATTGTCCAGTGAATTCTTGATGTAATTTGCACTTTAGGGCCACCGTAGTTTCTTCAACAAATGTTAGAAAGTATGAATTTCAAGCCCAATCTGCTACAAGTTGCCATGACTTGTCTCACAAGCAACAAATTGAAAAAAAAAAAAAAAAAGCTCGACAGAAGGTGGGAAGTCGGCTTCAGACATTAAAAGCCCAACTCTGCTCCGCGGTTCTCCTCCTCACCACCAGCGTCTGATGCTATGAGTCACCGGCAGCGTGTCGGCCTGTAGCTGTCTTACCACAACACATTCTTTGGAGGGCTTCCCAAACAAAAAATGACTCAAAACACAGGATAGTCTGATTGTGAGAACTGGGACAGAGCCAACATTTTATGTAATAGTCACTCAGGAAGCACAATAAAAAAAAAAGAAATGGGAAAAAGAGTTAAAACATTCTCTTTTGGTTCAAATACAGCTTGGTCCGGAGGGCTTTTTCTTTTCTTGCTTCTCCTGGAAGGTTTTTTAAATTATTTTTGGGACAATATGCATCCAGAAAGCTAAGCCTTTTTATCTGCATGATCCCACGACGGTTTACTCAATGCATTTTTACCTTTAAACAAAGTGGAATTATCTGCAGCAGAACCGCATCCTTCCGCTTTTGACCCGCCAACCCTTTCTGTAGCTCTAATTCCACGCGCAGAGCAAGATAAAAACCTCTTAATCTGCTTGTAGACTGCTGTCACAACAGCTCAAAATGTGCAGACATGTGGATCGGGCCCTTTTTTTTTTTTTTTTTTTTTTACCAGAGTGAGCTGGAATGCCTGGGGCATCTGTTGACCCAGCTGACGCTGCCGAGCGGCTGCAGCCCGCCAGGTTAAGGACAACATTTATCCGGCATACATTTGCATTGGCGATGTGTGAACATGGGAAAAAAAAGATAGAGGTGTTAGTGTATGCGGGGGGAGGGAAGCGCTCGTGTAACCTTTCTGCCTCTTGATTCTTGCCATGAAACAATTTGAAAATTGGAATAATCTGGGACTGTGATTTCATAGCGAAAAAGCACTTGGCAGCCAGAAATAGCAGAAGAATAAATTCCAGCTCGATGGGTAAATTACCAGCAATTTTTAACAAAATATTTATTTATGACATGGCTTACAAACCAAAGATATGTGCATCTTAACAGCGATGCTGAGCAAATAGCTACTTCACTTTTTCTCGCTTTTGGCTCAATCTGGAGAAAAAATATGATTACAGCAAAAAAAATGTTGCAAAAATCTTTTTTTTATTCCTGACACAAATAGAGCCCATTTCAAACTGCATCTTTATGAAAGTCTGCATTTAATCAGACATTTTCTACAAATGTATGTGTTTTATTTCTTAAATTTGGGCAAATATGGCAGCCGGGCAAAAACCTACAACTACTTTAATTTTTTTTCTTTTTGGAAATTAAAAAAAAAAACTGTCAATATATGTATATATTTCAGCTTTTTATGGGAAAAGTACGTCTTGGGGTGTGTTCAGACTTGACACCTTTAGTTCGCTTAAAGTGAACCAGAGTTCACCTCCCCCCGAAAATCTGGAAGAAATTTTCAGTCTAAATACACCAAAGTGGACCCTGGTCCGGGACCAGGAACCGCTCTCAGATCCATCTTTCAAGGTGGTCTCGGTACATTTCCAATTGAATTGAGTTCCATTTCCCTCTGAGATTTCTCCGTCTGGACTGACTCCGTGCTCAGAGTGGAACAGTTGGACCAAATGACCACCGTAGCCGGGCATTATGGGATGTAAACACAGTAGCAGAGCAACAATGAGATACAGCAACTCATTGACTCTTACCCAAAGGTCGGACTTTATTTCGTCTTTGACACTATTTGAAACTATTTGATGTAATCTGTTGCACACTTCCACGATCTTTGTTTTAACACTTGTAGAATAACATCGGATTGTTGAAATAATCTGAATTTAATTCCTTGGTTTGACAAGTTTATATTAGGCTTGTGGTTTCAATTTAGCTGACTGTATGACTGCTTTCAAGAAACAGCGAAAGGAATTTCCACACGTGACTGAATGACTTGCGTCAAGAATGAGTCGGCCACGGTGGAGAAAATTCAGCGGTTTTCCAAAAATAAAACTTGTTTGAGAATCGCATTACAAATGAAATGGGGAAAAAAAAGTGTAGGTTGTGTTTTTTTCTTTTAGTTTTTCTGCAGTCTGGTACTAACTGTCCTACCTTGAGAATTGGGAACCTGCACTTCTCTAGAGGCAAATGCGGCAGAACCATGGACTAAAGTTGGATTTACATTGGGTAAAGCAAACCAAAAACCAATCTAAATGCTCGTAGAACCTTAAACATCTAAGCATAAACAAATGTTAAGCAAAAATACTGGATCTTGGTGAGTTTAAAGGGTCAATGTTTTAGTGTATTATTGAAAAGACCCACTATGACCAAATATGGTCCGTTAGTTTTACCCACCAATCCAACCTCTGATGTTTTGAGTCACGCAACCTCAGGCAGACACTCTACCACTAGGCCACTTCTAATGTATATTGTTTTTAAAGAAAAACAACAGAGGCTGAATTTAAAAATAAATTAATATATCTGAACATATCCGTCAAACTGGAGCCGGAAGCGGAGCGAGCAAAGAAAAGCATCTCTGACCTTCTTTATGGCAGCTTTTAGCCATTCAGCCTGTGTTTTTCTACGGAAAATTTCCTCTGAATGGAGGCTTTAGCTCGCTATCCTTTTTCCTCTAAGGCGCCGTTTCAGTGTCAAAGGAGCTTTGTCATGTAAAGTTAGTCATGGTCGTTTTTTTTTTTTTTTTTTTTCTTTGACTCCCCGCAACCCTTCACAGGCACAGCGGTTACCACGTCTGTCATCTTCACCTGAACTCCGCTGTGATCCATTTTTAATGTTTGAGGCTCCTGCGGATCGGCATTCATCCCAAAAGAAGCCTTTGCTCCGCACGCGGTGATTCACATGTTTAACAATGGTGGTCTTTTTCCTCTGACACCATCTATTTTAGTGGAGATGGGATCAAACATGCAAAACAGCACTCTTTTTCTTTTTTTTTTTCTTTTTTTTTTTCGGAAATGATGCGTTTAAATACCAGGGATAAATTAGAGGAACTTGCTGAAATTAGCATGTTTGGAAGGTTATTGCAAAATGCTAAATTATGCGCCTTTTGGAAAACAAATGACTCATTAAATAGATGAAAAGTAGCCGTGACGAAAAAAGAAGCACTTTCCGACTTCCTGTGTTTGATGTAATTGTGCTAATTTGCATTTAGCAACATTTTAAATCAATTTTTCTGTGAGTCATATAGCATTTTAGAATAGCTAACCTTAAAATACAGCTTTGTTTAACTAGACAAACTTCCCCTATCTGTTTTAAAACAAACCATAACTTTATTTTATAAAAAAAGTACAATTTAATTCAGGACTATGCTTAATTTTGCACCACCTTAAGAGGAAAAAACATGAAAAAAATAAAGGGGTTTAATTTCCTGACACCTAATTTAATTCCAGCTATGTATATTTAAAAAAAATGTCTCTTGTGTTTTGCTATAAGCAAATGCTAAATTTAGGAACTTTTAGAGCAGGTTTTAGGTTTGATCCATATTTACATCAATGGGCATCAAACGGTTAGTAATATATTTTCTACACGTCTACAAAAAATGTATAAATACATATATATAGCTGATGTAAGAATTATATTAAAATGTTGACTTTTGAATAAAAAGTTACAATAGCTTAACTTATATATATATATATATGAGTTTTTACACTGTAAATATAAGAAAAAATGCTATTTCAGAACAGGAAGTATTTTTAAAAAAATCATTACTCCACATCATTTTTTGTGTATGCTTTATACATTTTTTATGAAATACTGCAACTAACACTTTCTCAGTATAGGAAGTTAAAGTTACTTTGAATGTAAAAAGCTTTTGTTAACTTTACACATTTAAATCTACATTTTGAGGCTGAACTTTAAGCCTTTCCATATTTCATTCATCGCATCTCTCACAGCCTGATAAAGTCAGTTATGAGCCCATAATATCCAGTTATATTTTAGCTTCTCTGTTGTAAAAAGGCTCCCTTGCCATCCATCTTTTCCCATTTTAAAATGGTCTGCCATTTGCTAGGAGTGTGTGTGTTTGTGGGATGAGTAGCTGTGGGCAAGGGGTTTGGGGTACAGTATGATGAATTGCCTCTGTCAATACCAAACTGCCTATTCTGCTTTTGACTTTTTGTGAGATTTTTGTTCTCTCGTGAAAATTGGTACTTTGGCCAAAATTCTACTTACTGAAGTTGGGCTAAAGAGTTGTAATATAGAGAAGACATGCAAAATGTCTGATGATACACTTGGCTCACTGTGCTGGGGTGGGCCAGCATCTCTCTGTAAATGATGTCTTGTAATCTAAATACAGTGAAAGTTGGTAAATGTTCACCTATTGGCATAACTTGTCGGTGAGAATTGGTAAATAAAAGCTAAAATCTTGGAAAAAATAATTGTACTGCCATATTGACAAAAGTTTGCTCCGCCCACTTCAATCATATATAAAAAAAAGCCACCAGAGTGTGACTGAGTGAGGCGAGTATTGTTGGCCAATCAAAAAGAAAAAAAAATCTCACTCTACATTTAGTCCAGGCTTGGAAACCCATGTTCAAACATCTGCTTTCAATAAAAAGTCTTTGTGAACTCATGGATATGTGCATTGCAGGCTTAAAAACCCTCATGGTCACTGGTCACTACTTGTTTTTGTGTCCGTTTTTGTACTCACGTCTATAGTTAGAACAGTAGAATGCGCTAAACAGCTCCACCCCAGCTCCACCTGAGTCGCGTCTTGTGAGCCGCGAGTTACAGCTTGTGGGCTGTGACTCATGCGATTTGAGTCACGGCTCGCAGCCATGACCTTCTAAACATTTTGTCCCAAAATATTATCCCGTAGCTTTTTGTGGTTTGAGTTTTGATGATAATGCTAGGTATACACTTAATTTACGGTAAAAAATTGAATTGAAGCTGCGGGGAGCCACTTTCAAATCTCATAAGTTCTGGCTCACTAGATTTGAGTAGCAGCTCATGAGACTTGAGTTACGGCTCACAAGACTTGAGTTGCAGCTCATGGGACTTGAGTCCCGACTCGTGAGATTTCACTCATGGCTCACGAGAATTTATCTTATGCTTACAAGACTTGAGTCGCGGCTCACGAGACTTGAGTCGTGGCTCACGAGACTTGAGTCTCTGGTCAAGAGACTGGAGTCGTGGTTCACAAGACTCCAGTCTTGACTCACGGGGCTTGAGTTGCGACTCACGAAAATTGAGTCGAGTCTCACGGGACTTGAGTCCCGGCTCAGGAAACTTGAGTCCTGGCTCATAAGACTTAATTGGTGGTTAACAAGACTTGACTCGCAGCTCTCGGGACTGGAGTCCCAGCTCATGAGACTTGAGTTGTGGTTTACAAGACTTGAGTTGCGGCTTACGGGATTTGAGTCGCGGCTCACGAGACTTGAGTTGCAGCTCATGAGTCTTGAGTTATAGCTCACAAGACTCGAGTCACGGCTCACGAGACTTGAGTCCTGGCTCATAAGACTTGACTGGCGGTTAACAAGACTTGACTCGCAGCTCTCGGGACTGGAGTCCCGGCTCATGAGACTTGAGTTGTGGTTTACAAGACATGAGTTGCGGCTAACGGGACATGAGTCGCGGCTCACGGGACTTGAGTCACGGCTCACGAGACTTGAGTCGCAGCTCATGAGACTTGAGTTATAACTCACAAGACTCGAGTCACAGCTCACGAGACCTGAGTCCTGGCTTATGAGACTTGAGTCGCGGTTGACAAGACTTGATTCTCAGGACTGAAGTGTTCCGGCTCATGAGACTTGAATTGTGGTTTACAAGATTTGAGTCCTGGCTCACGGGACTTGAGTCCCAGCTCACGAGATTTCAGTCATGGCTCATGACAATTCAGTCTATGCTCACAAGATTTCAGTCACGGCTCACGAGACCTGAGCCACAGCTCTCGAGATTTGAGTCTTGGCTCACAAGACTTGAGTCATGTGAGCCAGTGGAGGTAGGTCGTAGCTGATTTGCACAGATTTCCATTGGCTTGTTACACCAAGTCTCTGCCAACTCCACGCATCAGTATTGGGTAGTGAAAGACTTGAGTGAACACCATTTGCCAAAAGCACGTACAAAAACCTTTGTTTCTGACCACGTCACATGTCCCCTGTGTGCACGTTGCATAATTCCTAAATTTAGCCTTCATTAAAATCTGAATAAATGAATAAACCCATGCTATGTGGATTTTTTATTCAAAATTATATTAAGAATAAACTGTAAAATAAATTTTAAAAAACAACTTTCAAAGGGAATGAAGTGCTACAGCCTGCTTCTAGTGGTCATTTGAGGAACAACATTTAGCAGCTGTTTTGTTTGCATTAAATTAGAGTTTAACCAATAAGAAGAGAATCAACCAAGCTAACCCTAGTAGTGTTACTAAAATTCAAAATAGTTAAACTGGTTAATTGTTAATTTATTTGTTAACTAGTTTGGAAAATGTTCTTCCTGTCGCCTATATGTTTAAATGCATGTTCTTTACAAACAATAGCATCTAAAAGGTTTTGTTTTTGGAATTGCTGTAAATGACCATTCTACTTTTGTGTTGATCTGTAGAATGACTTTTCATGCCATTAAAGATGAAGGAGGATTACCTTCAAAAAGTGAAATTATTGGACTTTAGCACTCTGAAAACCCTCAAAATCCCTTCAGTTCAACAAGGATTATATTCAACCCTTTATTTTTTACTTTTATATGATTTACCCGTCTGACAGAAAATACCTCAAATTGTAACACCTCTTCAGCCTGTCTAAATCCTGGCTTGGATCAATACTGAAGCTTTTCACACGCCTGTATTTGTGCTAAGTGGTGTAGCTGTTTTCACACTGGCCTTGCCTTCCAAATCCCAAATAAATCTATTGGGATTTGGGTTATTGGATTCCTTTTTTTTCTTTGGAGCATAATTAACCACCTGTCTCAAAGGGACCGTTTGTATGACTGAGATTTGCTAATGGAGCAACACTTTCATTCATTATCTTTACCAGTCTTTTCCTGAAAGACTGGTTCCCACCACACAGCTGCTGCTGTCATGCATTCAGTTTGAACTTCTCATTTAACATCCCCTTTGACATAAAAAACCACACATTTTTGTGCTTTTTTTGTGACCAGAGGCCTTCTGAATCTCACATTTTCAATTTCTACATACACAACAGACACGACTGGCGTGGCAGGAGTGTCAAGTTTCAAAGTTAAGTCAATGTACAGACACAATCTGAGGTCCAGTGGTGCAAGTTTGTCATTTGGCAGAGCAAGGTCAAGTTGTTTCAGGTGACTCAGGTGATGTTTTCGGTGACTAGATCAAAAGGTAGAAATAAATAGGCAACATGGCAGCTCGTTGTGGGGATTTCGTCTTGAACTTCCTTCCATTTTTTTAACCTGCAGGGTTGTTGGAGAGTGTCCTGGCTTCTGTTGGGCAAAGGCGAGATACACTCTGAACAGGTCGCCAGCTTGTCACAGAGCCCATGGAACTGGAGTGATCACACCTGCTAAGCCAGCAAGCTGCCCGGTTAACGGGGTAGCGAGCTATCAAGCTAGCACTGCCCAGGATCTGCCGGAGCTAGCAAAGTTCTTGGGCAGCGAAGACTGCTATGCTGTCCTGCCGGCTGACCAGCAAACGGAGAGCCATCAAGGGTCCCGCCATGGTGAGTGCAGTTGCTCCAGCTTCATGAGCTAATGATGTTTTGATTTTCATCAAGACAAAAAGAAAAAGATCCTTTAATTTGTTTTTTTTTTTTTGGTTTTTTGTCTTCCCTCTCAAATTGATGCTCAAACTGGGCCTCAAACAGATGGAAGTGAAGTTTAAAATGGCCATCATGAGTGAAATATCGGGAGAGACACTTTATGATCTGGTGAACCCAGACATGGCGATGCTTGCTGGCTCCTCTGTAAAGCTCTCCAAACTATATAAACCCAAGCTACTCGCTCAACATCATCCATGTTTTGCGTGATGTGGGAATGATGAAGTCCAAAAAACTACGGCAGGTGTCAAGGCATTGAGCAATAAATTTGATGCGCGTCAAAAGAGAAGCGGCAGACGTGAATTTGATGCACAAATCGCGTCTGGTGAGAATGTATCATAATGTTATGATGCATGTTCAAGAATGTGGAAAACAGAATTTTGAGCATGGGTTTTGTACATAGATCCCGTAAATGATTCTAGAAACTTGCAAGAGTTTTGAACGCGGAAGCCCGAAACATGAGTTTACATAGAATTTTTGTTGGAACTGGTTGCATGAATGTACGTTACTGAGGGCAATCTGAATATAGTTGCTTGTTCTTACTTAAACAGCTGAGCAATGTTTGTAGAAACCTGATCAGTTTTCTTCCAAATACAAATGGAACCACTTGGAGTTGTTTCTTGTTTACAACCAGTGCAGTCATTCCACACCTACTAAGAGTTTAATGTTTCCAAACATTGATTACTGACTTCCTAAGACAGCATTTTCTTGCAGCTCTACACACTAGCCTTCTGTGCAGTACTTGCTGTGTTTTGATGAAGTATAAATAATTCCAGAGCTGCTCCTTACTAGCAGTAGACCATGAAACGAGATGCAACATTTTCTCCTTCTTCTCTTTTTTTCTGCGCTGAGCTTTAAAGATGCTTTTCTTTTTCCTTGATGGGATAAAGGGACCAATCAAACAAGTTCCTTGAAGCTGTTGTAGGCTGTTTAAATGTGCTTACATCTGACTCAATGAGATTTACTCACAGTGGGCAATTCGCACCATCCCTGAGTACATTTAACTCTCAAAGAAAGTGCAAGAGCACTTGAGTAAACTTTGATGAGGTGGGTCAGAGTGTGATTTAGTGAAGTCTGGCGTGCTACAGATGCAGAGTAATTACTGAATGTGCTGGAGATGACAACTCTCATGTGAAACACATTATTCCAACTGGTCAGACCACCAGATTGTTTAGTAGCAAGGAGACAATCATAAACCCAAAACAAAAGTCAATTACTAGCTGTGCTTTGAACAAAATTAATCAAATTGATTGTGGTTGGTACTCAGTTTGACACATTTTTTTGAACTGTAGATTTTTGGAAAAAAATGCTGAGAGGATTTTGAATTATAAAGATTTTCTTTTAGGTAAGACGTTATAGTCAGAATTGCCCCTTATTGGTTGGTATAGACTTTCTGGGGCAAAAAATAGACCAACTTGTCTGCAAGAAAAAGGTTGTAGACCCACTAGTTAAGCCCATAGAGCAGGGGTGTCCAAATACAGTCCTTGAGGGCCGGTGTCATACATGTTTTCCAATCAACCTGCCATTGAAGTACATTTTTATGGCATCCCTAAAGGTGGTGGAACGAGCTTCAACATAGCTCCAAAACACACGCTCTCCCTTTAATGCTACGTTCACACCGCCCTTGGAAATGTGAGTTCAAGCGATCACTTCTGATTTAAAAAAAAAAAAAAGTCTGTAAATACACGTTTGGGACTTCCGCATTGAAACTCTCACAATCACATGTTTTGAAGTCTGTTTATAGACTCCACATACAAGCACATGGCCATTTAATGCACCTTGAAAGGTAGACCAGGTCAAACTGATCAACCAGGGACTCGGATTTGGTGGCATCCTTTTTAATTCTTAGAAATGCCAACCATTTGAAAGCTGACCATTAATAGCTACGGTTTGTGCCCGGACAGAATTATGACACCAGGTCTTTCATATATCAAAATAGAGCTGTGAAAGAAAATGCCCGGAGCAAGATTCATGAAATTTGCACCACTTTGACATATCGCACCAAGCCTCTTCTAACTGTGCACTAGTATGAGGTCACAACAGACCTTATGCTAACAATGAAGACATTCTCACCCCCAAGTTGTCACATATTGACTTTTGATTAAGTCACTTTTTGACATTTTTGGTGTCCCCAACTCTTAGTTTCTTTGATGTGCTGGCTGTTCATAAAATCAAGGAGCCACAACCTTCGGAATGCAGTGTGGTACCAGACACGGACTGGTCTTGGGACACGTCTAGTATCGGTACTCTAACCCGTTACTGGTTCGCGTTCTGTACCGCGTCTGGTATTGATTTGGGTCCGGTACCGCGTCTGCACTGGATGCAGTACCAGTTGCGGTCCAGTACAGCACCTGTACCCTAACCCAGTAACGCTGCCCTAACGCGATACCAGTTTGTGTCCATGCCTGGTTCGCACCTGGTACCGCGTCCAAGGCTGGTTCGGGTTTGGTATCGCATCTGGTACAGACGGGTACTGCTTCGTGATCTGGTACCGTGCCTGTTACTGCATCGTACTGGACGCCGTACCGGACCCAAACCATTACCAGACCCGAACTGGTAGCCATTTGCACCGGATGCAATACTGAAACTGAACTGGTCCCGGACGTGAATTAGTACTGGTGTGCTCCGCGTCCCGGTATGGACCAGTTCCTGTTTGCCGCCCGGAGGTTGGAGACCCATGATTTAATGGGAACAGCCAACATGCGGAAAAAACATTGAGTTGGAGACACCTAAAACGTCCATTTTGGTGCAGAGGGTTCTTTTACCAGACCTCAATATGTGACGAGTTGGAAATGTGTTGTAACCCGTATTCAGTACCTTCTTGAATGCGTATCACAGGCGTGTTGTAAATGTAACATAACATGCAGTTGTCCGTCTTCGACCCTCTATTGTCCTGGACAACCGCAAACCTACCACACCCATATAGTGCATGTGACAAAGGCTTTAAGTTTACCATTAAAGTACAAATAAAAATAATCTTTTTTTCTAACTCAAAGATATTTCTAGACTTTAGGGGCTCCAACAGACTTCTATGGATTTTCAATCCGTAAGGTAGCATGTCTTTGTGTTGAAGCCAAGATCTTACGATATGAGCCTTTCATTCATCGAGGAGGTAATGCACTTATCCTTAAACCCCAAGACAAATGTGGAATTCTTTATGAAAAAAAAAAACTGCTTTTTTTAATGCTATTGTTGGTCCTGCTGGACATCCATAATCAGATCAGGTTGGGCGTGCATGAGACTGAATCAAATCAATGAGATAATCGATAAGTGGAGGGGGCTGGAAGGAGGGGATTACTTAGAGCCGGAGCAAACACTTGGTGGAGCGGTCACTCATCTTGATTAAAGACCCCGCTCGGCGCTTTGATGTGCACGCAGGTGCAGCAGGTTGACACCAGATCGAGGTCAATTATGAGTCGGGCTTCTTTTGATTACTCTGGGTTTTTGTTGTATGGCTGTATGGCCTGTCCTGCAGATTTGGATTTTGTTTGTTTGTTTTCACTGCTTTTTGATTCAACTTGTAGATGATTGCAACTTGCAGTTATAATTACAAACTTTTTTTCAGTAAACACATCATTCCTTTTAAAACACCTGCGCATCAAAGAGTAGCCAAATACCTCTACTTTTTTGTTTGTTTGTTTTTTTTTCCCTTTCACCAATCATTTTCCTTGTATTTTCCCAATAATTCACAGGAACATGTTCTTTTGGACCTCCTGAAAAGCTA
>NC_050513.1:6852638-6853830 GCF_002922805.2 Oryzias melastigma
TCAGTTTTGGCTCCACATTTTACTTCTTTTGTCCTCCATTTTCTTCCAAATGTTAAAGACTCATTGAGAAACTCAATCTTTGAGCTCACAGCTCTTTGTTTTAGGCCTGTGTTTTCATTTAGATTCCCTTTTGTCGAAGCAATTGGAAATAAATGTGGATTCTTTTGAACAAAATCAACAAAGTTGATTGAAGAGACGCGGAAACTTTCAAAAGAATGCATCCACTGTCTGAGCACTGATTCATTGGAGTTTGAGGCTCTTTCTCTGACGGAGAGACGGATTAATCAGTGTTAAGTGTTTCAGTGGCAAACACTTCAAAATGAGGAAAATCCAATTAACGCTGACACTAAAATTATTTCCGCATCAATACAATCATCCAATGTATAGAATGAGTCATTTCTGAGCCAGTAACCCAAACATCAAATTATAAAGGAAACTTAAACTACATCTTTGACATTTCATCAACACCTTTTTTTTCATTATTTTTATGAATCACAGCAGTCTATGCATACAAAACTGCATTTTTTTTTGCTTATACCAAGAACTTAATTCTTACTCTACTTGGACACTTCTGGCTCTAGTTCTAAGATAGATTTCCTAAAAGCAACCTGCGTGAACACCAATTTAGATTGAACCAAAATACAAAGCTAGGACGTTATATCAACTTACATGTCCCATTTTTGGCAGTACATGGTACAGCGTGTGACTAATGTTTCCATCTAAAGATTACTTTCACAGTTGGGAGAAAATATAAGGTTGAACTACGTTCACCGCCCTCAGCAATACGCATTCAAGCGACCATTTCCAATGAAAAGTTTAAGTAAACACGCATATATGTATATCTTGGGCTTCAAAACTCTCATGTTTACTAGGGGTGTGGGGAAAAATTGATCCGGTGGTATATCGCGATATATCATTTGGCGATATATCATTTGGCGATACATCATTCGCGATACTTCTATTGATTTAAAATACTGAGAAGACGATATTTAATAAATTATTTGTCCTTCAAAGTCTTACTTATATTTTCCACCTAAAGCACCGACCGCTAGTTGGCATCACAACTCACTTCACTTTGAGCAGCTCTACACCACACCAGAACTACAAGATTTCACAAGAACTAGCTTGTGTTAAAGGTTCAGTCTCACATTAAGCATCATCATTTTTTATTTTTATGAGGCATGTCCTATTT
>NC_050513.1:6853952-6858637 GCF_002922805.2 Oryzias melastigma
AGGGGAGCTCCAGGCCATCCTGACACATACATTTAAAAAAAAACAGATAGAAAAATTGTTCTGGTACAATCTTGGGATATATTGCGTTATGTATCACATTGCAAGACATGTACATATCGCATCACCAGATTCTTACCAGTACTCACCTCTAGTCTTTATGCATAGCTGCGCAAGTAAGTTTCTACAATCATTTTTGGGCTCTACATACAAAACATGCATCCATTGAACGCGTCCTGAAAGATAAACCTGGACAAACTTTGACCAATCGGGAACTCGGATTTGGTAATGACAGATGAATGGCTTCCCCTTTAATTCATGAAATTTCCAACCGTTTGAAAAATGATCATAGAGGAGAAATTAATAATTGCGGTTTGTGCCCAGCCGCAATTATATAACGCAAAGCCTTATGGTATAAAGCCTGGAGCAAGATTCAGATTCTTGAACGTGCGTCATATGTCCGGTGTGAACGTTGCGTTAGACGTCTTGCTTAAAGACAATTGCTGAGATTTCAAACCAGCCAATGGCACAGGCTCTTACATCCAGTAGACCAAAGGTGGGCAAACTTTTTGACTGGTGAGCCACAAAGGGTTCTAAAACTTGACAGATGGGCCAGATCAGATACTTGAAATGTTTTGGTAAGTGACCTCATTTGAGAAAGAACCAACATGGAAAAAAGCATGCTATTTTTAATTTAAAAACTGTGGTTTTTGTTACTATTTTTTTGCCAGTTTCACCACCAAGTTGATGTCTTTCAGGGAAAAACACATTCTAAAACGCTGTGTTTGTTGGGTTAGAATGATAAAAAGAAATTACTGTCTGACTTGAAAAACACGACAGTAGGGGAGAAAAACAAATCCTCCAACAAAACATGAATGCAAAGTAACTTTTTGCACCTAATCACAACTCTGTTTATTTGTGGCTCTTCGTTACTTTGGTACGGTGGAGACATGCTACAAGCCAGTTACTGACAAGAAGACTTGCCATGTGCCCAAAGTCAGAGGATGTTACTACAGTACTGAGGAGACGTTGGGTATGAAAGTACGCTGATAAGTGTTCATAATGTATAGATTGTTGGGAAAACAGTGAGAGGTGATGTGTATCATGTTAAAAGTTGTTCTAAGGCGCCTCCATTCATCTGGCCAAATTTCAAAGAGTTGCTGTGTCTCATTGTTGAACTGCAAGCTAGCTTTTAGGATGACGTCTCTGCAGTGCGAGGTGCGTAATGAGACACAGAAAAGCATGTAAGAAGCATTTTCAGTTGTATTAAAATAACGTTCTATATCAAGTGAGCCAATGGACTAATTATTTCCTCTTTGATAGCACTAAAATCAATGCTTTACATTTGTCCGTGGCTCAACGGTGGCTTCCTAACCTGTTTATATCACATGACCATCAGCTAAGTTGGTCGTTTTGGTCCAGTCGTTCCACTCCGCGAGCGGAATGTATTCAGACTGAGGAATGTCAGAGCAGCTGAAGTTTAAAAACGATTGGAAATTAACCAAGACCACCTTGAAAGATAGATCCAAGAGCAGTTCCTGGTCCCAGACCAGGGTTCACTTGGTTCTATTTAGACTGAAAATTTGTTCCGGATTATCGGCGAAACACACTTGTGCCCAGTCTGAATACAGCCTTAACTTTCTAGGATCATTTAATTGATTGTAATTTGGAGGACAAAAGGTTTTGCATCTATAGAGTCTTTAACTTTCATTGTCCAGGTCCTTAAGAGCATCAGCCTTGCTTAGACTCGGGTGATACCCACTTTGGATTGACAAAACATGTCTGACAAGCTAATCAGCAGAAACTAGGAGAGAGTCAGCTAGAAAACAAGCATAACTGAAGCTTTAGAAGAGCAGTATTTGAGACTATTGTTTTAGAAACATTGCCAAGTGCATCTGAAAGTTATTAAGTACACTGTAGGACTAAAAAAGTGCAAAAGTTGCTGACTTTTCGAAAGAAAAATCCATAAAAGTCCCAAAGAAAGCCTAAAGGATCACCATGTTTATAGCACAACAATAACAATGCAATGATGACTCATCATTTTTGGGTTATTAGAGGTGTAAAAGTTTACCAGCTTTAGTGATCACACAGCCTCATTCCGCTTTCCTGCGTACATCTTAGCTAAACACCAAACACAACATGAGGGCATGGCTGCTTTTCCATAAATACAGCACTGCCGCTCGCAAAGAGCTAATAAAACCCAACCGCTGAGACTTATAGGCTAGGAGCGGTGCGGCGGATGGGCTAATTATAATATCTGGGAGCAACACCAAGAAATCCCTCAGGATAATGCCAGATAATCGCTTGTACACCGCCACCCTCCCTCCTTTTGGGCGAATACAAGCAGCAGGGGCCGCAGTGGCTGCAGAGTTTGGAAGTGCTGGACTGCTGGCAGCTCTTCAGTGCAACACATGGGACTTTTATCAAAGCTAACTTCAAAAGCTAATACCAGGCCTTGAAATCTTTAGGGATTTCTTTTTTTCAAAAGCTGACACAAAGAATGTGACCAGTGGGGGTTGGATACTTTTCTTTAAATTAAAAGGAAGGCTGCTATACGTTATTCTTGATTTTTTGCTTCTTTTTTTTGGTTGTTTTAGCAAAAGAATCCTTTTACTTTTATTTACTCAAAATTAATTAGATTAAAGATGGCTGTTGCAGCTCAGAAACAGGACAGTTTAGAGCAGGGGTCCCCAAACTTTTTCTTGTGAGGGCCACAACAATGTTTTGTGGGGCCGGGGTAATTTTTTTTTTATCACAGAATAAGTGTAGCAATCACAATCTAAATGTAAACATTTACGGTTTTCCAGAAAGCCACACATGCCCAAATTTAAAATAATTCATTTCTGTAATCGTCAGAAAAAAATAATACCAAAGCATTTTTAAAAACTAGATATACAGTATAGCATTACCTGCAAAAATGCTAGTGTGAATGCTGTAAGCTGAATGTGGCCGCTGAAGATGCTAGTGCTGATAGCTGAATATTCTGAAGTTGATAGCTAAAATGGCTGAAGTTATTAGCGGAAAACTCTGAAGCTGATACCTAGCTAAAATATTAGCGAAGGGGCAAATTACCCTAAAAAACTAAAAAAAAGCCTAAATGAGCCAAAATATTTAGCTGAAATACTAGCTAAATGCCACAATAGCCTAAAAAAACTGATAAAATGTGTCATTTAGCCAATACAACTAGCATAAAGCTAAAATAATAGCTAAATCCCAAATTCGCCCCAAAAAAGTTGAAAAAAATCCTAAATTAGCCAAAACTGCTAGCATGTAGCTGAAATATTAGCTAAACTCCAAATTAGCCTAAATAATTGAAAAAAAAAAAATCAAAAATTAGCCAAAAACAGCTAGCATGTAGCTGAAATATTGGCTAACCTCCAAAGTAGCCCAAATAACCGAAAAAGCCAAAATTAGCCAAAACAGTCAAAGAAGTTAGCATAAAAAGAGCTGAATATTTTAATAGCTGAATGAACTGAAGAGCTATTGATGTCCAAAAAGTGTACGGAAGAAAAATAATAATAAAGAAAAAAGGAATTTCTACTGAACCAATAAATAGTTTATCCTCTCCCATCATAGTTCAGACTGCAGAAGGGTGGAATAAAAAGTCACGTTCTATGTAGTTCTTGATCGGCGTTTCTGATAGTGTTTGGGGGACCGTGCCTGTAGTTTGGGGACCCCTGGTTTAGAGTAAATCCACACTAGGAAAAAAAAATGGCAAGACGAAGCTCCAAAGTCACCCAGAAAGAAAAGGGCGGCACACTTTCCAAAATAAAAGCTCCTGTGGGATCATACATCCTTGACTTAAAAACCAAACTTCCTCCAGTGTGATAGAGGGCCGATGTTCTCCCTGCTGGAAGTGTTTCATCAACTGCCATCTCCTTAGGGGGGGGATTGCCGCGGCGACGGCTAGCATGCTGCAACACAGCGGCGTCGGAGGAGCGCGGTGTGCCCAGCGTGCAAAAGAGGCCACTGTGCTTCCATCAGCTATTATCAGGCGCATTAATGAATGGGTCCCACAGTGAGTCACAAAGGACTGCAGCACTGGAACACCTGACTGCCTAATGTATTCACACAGAGGAAGCAAGTGTTTGGAAGCTCTATTATCCAGCAGAAGTGACTCTGCTTGCACACTGAACTCCATTTGCATTTTCCATTACGCCTAATGCTGCTTGTGTTCGTCTGTGACACAGAAAACAGAATCACGCGGATGGATTGCGTTTGACACACTATTTTGGAGGATTAAGCCAGCTTCATAGCATCATACACCCACTTTTTTTTTTTTTTACTCAACCTCAACCACACTTTATTTAACAAAATAGAAGCAGGGTCAAATATCGCAAAGCATAGAAATGTAACTTTGAACACAGCGTTTCTGAGAAAACAAACAAAAAAAGAACCATCAGTGGGCTGTGGCACAGTTATACTCCACGGAATAGACTCATAGTTTACAGTAGCTCGGGGGGCCCCCCCAGTGTGACCAGCTGGGAGAGCAGTAAGTCGATATTGGGAGGAGGTGGGGGGGCAAACCCTTAATGTAAAAAAAATAAAAAAGGAAAAGATGAAAATGTTCGTGTGGGTCACATGTTAATGCAAATGGCCGTCCCAGCTGCTCTCTCTCTCCATTTGCCTAGTATGGGAGGGGAAAAAGGGGCAGTGATTCAGCACCATGGACAGCGCCAAAACTGTAG
>NC_050513.1:6859898-6862867 GCF_002922805.2 Oryzias melastigma
AGTTGGGGGGGTGTTCAGGCGTCGTTTGCGGCGGAGAGGTGCGCGCTGCAGTCGAAGCCCCGGTGCGCGCTCCCGTCCGCGTGGTAGGGCCCGCTGTGCCAGTAGGAAGAGTCGCACACCGTCTGCAGCGAGTTGATCTCGGACGCGGACGAGTTGCCCTCGCGCCGCTTCGAGCGCTTGCGGTTGCGCAGGATGAACACGAGCATGCCCACCACCGTGAACGCGGACGTGACGAACACCAGCAGCAGGCCCGGCACCAGCACCGAGATGGACACCCGGTTGGGCTCCAGATAGGAGTTCGAGCGCGTGCCCGACTCCTGCGTGAAGGCCTTGGAGAGCGGCGTCGGCGGGGTCCGGTGCGGGCACAGCAGGTCGTTGCGCACGAAGCGGAAGTCCCGCTTCCAGAAGCGCTCCGGGGACTCGCACTTCAGGTCGCTGACGATGGCGTCCGGGCCCAGCTTCTCCGTCCACTGCTTGAAGGGCACGATGGTGCACGAGCAATCCCACGGGTTCCCGTGCAGGTCCACCTGCACGATGGAGCTGAGCTGGTCCAGCACGCCGGCCACGGGCAGGTGCGGGAAGTAGTTGTTGTGCAGGCTGATCTTGGATAAAGAAATCCCCAGAAAGGCGTTGACGGGCAAAGACTTGAGCAGGTTGTTGTTGAGCAGCAGAACCCCCAGGTTCGGCATGGGGCTGAAGGCCCCCGCCGCCACCAGCTGGATGTTGTTGTATTCCAAACTCAGGTATTCCAGGTTCCCCAGCCCCACGAACATCTCCGCCACCAGCGCGTCCAGGTAGTTCTTATCCAGGTAGAGCCAGCGCAGCTCGCTCTGGTTCTGGAAGGTTCCGTTGTCGATCCCCTTGATGTTGTTCCCGCCCAGGTCGAGCAGGTGCAGGCTGGAGAAGCCGAGCAGCTGGTTGCGCTTCACCGCGTGGATGTTGTTGTCGCGCATGTTTAGCTCGTGCGCGCTCAGGGGCTTGGGCTTCAGGTTGGAGAGGCTCTCCAGCTTCTTGCCCTCGCAGTTGACCCCCAGCCCCCTGCGCGTGCCCACGGACCTGCAGCTGCACGGCTGCGGGCAGCTGGCGTTGCGCAGCGGCTCCCTGCCCTCACCTGCCGCCGACGCGGTGGGTTTGGTCTTCAGCTGCCAGTTCTCGCGAGACTTGGAGCGGCTCCGGGGCCCGTGGCCCCCGGGCGTGGGCTTGTAAGGCGTGGGCTGCGAGGCCTCCTCCTGCGTCGGGGGGGCGACGAGGCTGGTGTCGATGCCGCTCTGCGAGGGGCACAGGTCGGCCTCCGACGTCTCGTTCAGGTCGCTGCCCTGCAGGCGCGTGGGCGCCTCGCACACGACCCTCCCGATGAGCGCGTCGCGCGGAATGTTCTCCAGCCACTCCTTCAGGGACAGCAGCTCGCAGCTGCAGTCCCACGGGTTGTCCTCCAGCAGCACCTCCACGATCCCGGGGATCTGCTCCAGCACCCCCTCATAAGGCAACGTCTTGATCCGGTTCCCGCGCAGGTCCAGGTGCGTGATGGGCACGTGCTGGAACACGTTGGTGGGCAGCGCGCTGATGAGGTTGTCGTTGAGGATCAGCACTTCAAGTTTGTTCAGGTCCCTGAACACGGCCGGGTCGATGTCCCGCAGCAGGTTGAAGTCCGCCTGCAGGTACTCCAGGTCGTCCAGCCCCAGAAACGTGCTCTTCCGGAACGAGCGGATCTTGTTGTTGTTGATGTGCAGCCGCTTGACCAGCTGAAGCCCCAGGAACGCCCCCGGGACGATGTCGTGCAGGCCGTTGCTCTCCAGGTGGAGGCTGACGGCGTTGTAGAAGTTGGCGAACTCGTTGGGGAACAGCCTGGACAGCGAGTTCCCCTGCAGCAGCAGGTGATAGAAGTGCGAGCTGGGGCCGGTGAGGTGCTGCAGGCTGGCGAAGCTCCTCTTCTCGCAGTCGATGTGCAGGTCCCCCTCCACCTCCCTGCACGAGCACACCTGCTCCTTGCACACGTCCCGCGTCACGTTCCCGCCAGCCGCGCAGAGAGCCGCATTCAGCAGCACGATCCAAAGCAGCATTTTTCGACGCTCAGCGCTTCATCCCCGGCTGCTGTGGAAAGAGTCCGCATCGGTGAGGAAGAGGAGGGGGGCAGAAACGGGCATCTAAGGCTTTTTCCCCACATCCATGCTGCGTCTTGCGCTGAAGGCGCGAGGAAGGGGCGCCTCCATCACCTCCTTTGCTCGTGTCTCGGGGCTGACCTTGACGCGCAAAAAGCTGACGGAGAAGCGGCGCAAATGTGCGGCTTTTCTGGAGCTGTCCGCTCTCCCCTGGTGCTGAATTCACACCCCGCGCCGGGGCTTCACGGGCGATCCCTGCGCTGCCAAGCACCCGCATCCCCCCCTCTCTCTCACATCCTCCGCCTCTCTCTCCCTCTCCTTATATATATTTTCCTGGGGAGGGGGTCCACAACCGCACTATCGTCCAACACCCCCCCTGATGACAGAAACTCCAATAAAAGAAGGGGGAAAAAATCCACAGATTTCCTTCTTTTGAGGGAAGAAGTTTGCGCCTCCTGGAAACCGTTGCGCGCGCGCTCGCTCGCTCTCAGCTCCGCGGTGAAAGTGTCCCGGTCTGCAGAAACACTGATCGTGATGCCCCCCCTCTCTCTCCTCCCGCTCCTGCTCCTCCTCCTCTCGGTGTCAGAGGAAGCGCGGCGTCTTTCAGCAGAACTGTTGAATGCAGCGGCGCAGCGATGCGCGCGGAGAGGAGGCAAAACGGAGGAATGGAAGAGAAGGAGGAGAAGAAAAAAAAAAGTCTACAAGCGCTGCGTCAGCCCGTGTGCGCATGCGTTTTCGGTTATTTCACGAACATCATCATCATCTTCATCTTCTTGTGAGAACAAAAGTGGGATTCGAGCAGAAAACACGATGGGAGCGGAGCGCGTTCTCACGTCCCGTGGATCTGTGACACTCTGGGATTATTACATC
>NC_050513.1:6862925-6863578 GCF_002922805.2 Oryzias melastigma
GTGCGCTCTCGCGCGCGCGGGGGTCACCCCCTCCCCCACTGCTCCTCCATCTGCAGTGCCAGTTGGACTTCAGAGCATGAAGGAAATCCACTTTGTGCTCTTTGTTTGTTTTCAAACTACAACCCCCCCCCATGAAAGAGAAAATAGATTATATACAAAAAATCTAGCCCCTCCCACATCTTTTTTTGGTTTTTTTCCCACCTGTAAACACCTGACACTAACTTAGGCTTTAAAAACATTAATTTAGTTAAAATATAGATAAAAATATAAAATATATAGATATATATTTTCATTTATTAATGTGATGCTTTATGAATATTTTACTCAATCCTTTCATTTGTGTTTTTTTTAACTTTTATTTATTTATTTTATTCTATTCTAGGACAATTATTCATTTCTTTTCAATGCTTTATAAAACCACAAACAAATAAATCAAAACAACTGAAGTAAATAACAAAGTTCTTGAGACCTAATAGTGTAATTTAAGACGTAAAAAACATTTTTGTATGTTTTTTTCTTAGAGAATTAGTAAAAAATAACTTTATTGACATTTTCTCAAGATAATTACACTAAAAAAGTGAAACATTGAATCAATTAATAAAAGTCCTGTAATTTGTTACATTAAAAATATGTTTTTCTAATTAAATGTTTGA
>NC_050513.1:6864009-6871244 GCF_002922805.2 Oryzias melastigma
CAATTTGAAACATTTCATTATACAATAAATAAATCAATACAAAATACAGTATATAATTAAATACATTACAATGTTTTGAATGTCTAATAAAATATTCAAAAATCTGTTATTACTACAACTTTTGGTTAAACTCAATCTCACAACGGACTAAAGTCCAAAACACAACTTATGATAAATATTATTGAACACTGTAATACTAAACTTTAAAAACATAACTTTTTAACATAAAAATAAATTAAAACAGGCAGGAATATTTTTCCAGAATAAATCAACATACATTTTAAATAACTTTCAATATTTTACTCTCCATAAAAATATATCTAATTAAAATTATACAAGTGACATATTAGTGCAAGATAACATCAGGTCATTAATAACAATAAACTAAAATGATCTGAGGGGTCGGACTCGCCTTGACTTTTGACACGTGTTCTAAGTAATTCAAATGTTGAAAAGTGAAAGTATTTGAATAGTTTTGGCCTGAGAACGTCGCATCATTTGACTATTGAGTTTCTGAGGGTGAACTAAAGTTTAGAACATAAAGTTACCGAATACAAATATTTGTCATTTGAATCAGATTTGATGTGAAGGTGATCTTCAGCGAAGAACATTTTAATTAATTTAGCAAATTTTCAGATTTCTTTTGACATTTTTGTGTTGGTCAGAAATTATTTGCAGTTCATTGAAATTTAATACATTTTTTTCTGTGTTTCTGTTTGAAAAGCAGAAACTCTTGTGATAAATAGAAATATTTTGTTGGGAAAATTGATATTCCTCATTAGGAGGACTTTATTTGACCAAAAAAAAAAAAAAAAAAAAAACCCTGGTCAGTGTCTTGTAAAAATGTCTTCTTCCTGCTACCTGAAGCCTGAAGGACTGTTTATGCCGACTCTGCAGTTGGACGTGAGTCATTAAGCTGAGGAACAGTAAAGCATCTGTCATGCAGGAGAAACTTCCTCACTCTTCCAGGATGAGGAGCTCTTTGTGAAACTTTGTGGAATTTTCCTAATTTCAGAGCTCTTTAAACTCTCGTTGATGCTATATTTTGGGTGCAAAAGCCTAACTAGTGCTTAGGGATAGACGGACGTGTCTAAACCAAAGGCAGATGTGCATGCAGCTCCTGCTCCCCAGCATCCCCGCTCTCCTGCAGGGGGTGTAAGCACACGCGCATCACTCGGTCACGCTTTAGAATCTTGTTTCCGCTAAACAAAATCCCCAAATCAATTCCGGCTCCACTTAAGATCAGCTCCCAACATCCAGACTCTCGTCTAATCCGCCCCAAACAGGATAAATTAAAAGAGAAGAAACTTATCTTGGAGTCGGAGCTAACTGGATTACGGATATGAATGTATTCCAAGAGAGAAAAAAAAAAAAAAAAAACTGCACGCAGCCCCGGCTGCATTATTGTGCCACGCAGATGCTGTCGAGTTGCATTACGGTGATTCAGGACCAGAGGAGCTCCTGCGTGGCGCTGCGAACCATCTCCACATGCGTCTGCAAACGCAAGTCTGGAACCAGTCAAAGTAACGCAGTGATGGATTTGAAGAAGAAGTGAAAGGACGGAGTTCTGCTTTTAGTCAAGTCCAAAATTCACTGAGAAACCTTCAGGAATCGGCCTAAAATGTATTAAATTGCTGCTTCCTAATGTACACTGATCTTTATATTAGTGCTAAATAGAGCTGCCACGATTAGTCGACTAATCGACTATTAAAATCGACCAATTTAATAGTCGATTAATCGTTACTTTATACTATATGGTGTCGTAGTGTAGTAAAGTTGAAAGTTATAATGGCATTCTGCTAGCTGTTGGACTATTTTCGCATTTATTACATTTTTTTAGGCTTTTTTGGAGTTTAGCTAATATTTCAGCTACATGCTAGCTATTTTGGCTAATTTAGGCTTTTTTGTTTTTTTGGCTAATGTAGAGTTAAGCTAATATTTCAGCTGCATGCTAGCTATTTTGGCTAATTTGGGCTTTTCTGTTTTTTAGGCTAATTTGGAGTTAAGCTAATATTTCAGCTACATGCTAGCTATTTTAGCTAATTTAGGATTTTCAGTTTTTTCGGGTATTTTCAAATTTAGCTAATATTTCAGCTAAATGCTAGCTATTTTAGCTAATTTATGCTTTTTTTTTAGGCTAATGTGGAGTTAAGCTAATACTTAAGCTACATGCTAGCTATTTTAGCTAATTTATCCTTTTTTGTTTTTTAGACAAATTTTGAGTTAAGCTAATATTTAAGCTACATGCTAGCTATTTTGGCTAATTTAGGCTTTTTTGTTTTTTAGGCTAATTTGGAGTTAAGCTAATATTTCAGCTACATGCTAGCTATTTTAGCTAATTTAGGCTATTTTGTTTTTTAGGCTAATCTGGCATTTAACCGTTATTTTAGCTGTCTATCAGATATAGCGATTTCATCTTTCAGCTTCACCGTTTTTAGCTTTTAATTTCAGCACCTTCAGCAGCCAAAATCAGCTTACTGCATTCACACTAGCAATATAGCAGGTAATGCTATATATCTAGTATTTAGTTCGTTTAAAGCTAATGATGGTTAAGATGTGTGCTTTACATACAGTTTTCGCATGATCCGATTAGTCGACTTATCAGAAACAATAATCTGTGATAAGTCGACTATTAATATAATCGTTTGTGGCAGCACTAGTGCTAAACTTTCATAAATACTTTTATTCTCCTTTTACACAGACTTGCTTGTATAAGACTTTTCTACCTTCTTAAAGGACCCAGTCCTTTACAGTCATAGTACCATTCAACTATTCACACACACTCCTGGTTTGCCAAACACTGGCGCCGACTTATAACCACCAGAAGCAATGTGGGGTTCAGTGACACTTGGACACAGGAATCAAACCTGTCATTTTCAGATCAGAGGTCGACCGCCCCTCTGCTAGCACCACAACCTCGCCTACATAGACGATGCAGCTTAGCTTGCTCCGCGTCACCGTTCTGTTACTTTAGAACTCGTTTGAGTATGGTTTGCTTTCTCCATAAGCTTTCCCATACACACAACTTACATTCTTGTGTGCAGAATATGGGTGTAAGAAAATATCGATTCAGTGAAATGTCGCGATGCTTTATTTGGCGATACTTGTATTGTTTTAAAGTACTGCCAAGGTGATATTTAATTTTTATATAAAAGCAAACATGTAGTTCAGTCTTACTTTTGTTTTCCACTTAAATATTTTTTAAATTGCCAAAGAAATGGGAAATAGAAACTTGTTCATGAGATTAAGTTGGAGTGCTACATGTTTTGATCACAAAAAAACATTTTACAATTTTACAATTCTTTTGTGAAAATTTTTTAATTTTTTTGTATCAGGATACATATCATGACGCCAGACTTTTGCCAGTACACACCCCTAGTGCAGAACGTACTTTCTTGTGCACACGGAAAACCTGTACTATTTTTCTTTTCCTTTTGTTTCCTTGTAGATAATGTGTCAAAGTCAAGGGCCGGGGGCCGAATCCGGCCCTTCGGGTGTCTATATCCGGCCCTCCACATAATTTTATTTTATTGTATTTAATGGCCCGATGTTATTTTGCGCTAATTTTGAAGTTGTATAATTTGACAAAATATATTTTTACAGAGAGTAAAACATTGAAAGTTATTTAAGGTTTAAGTTGATTTATTCTGTTTTTATTCATAGTGATGTTAAAAAGTTATGTTTTTAAAGTTTTAAAAATGTTGTTTTAGTGTATTTAATTCATTTTTATCCTGTTCAACCCGCGACCTAAGATGCGATTGAGTTTGACACTCCTGCTTTAGCGACTTCATACATTACATTATGTAATGTAAAGTATTTCAATCATATATGACACATTTTAAAACAAATCCCACTGATTGTGTTTGGCAAAGCCGCCATCTTGATCAGAAATCCCACCTCCAACCTATAGGGGGCAGTAGTTGTATCTTTAGAAGCAGACGAAGAAGAAAAAACAGTGGAAATCGGCTTTTTAACATAAATTCATTTAAAAAGACTTTAATTAAATCATTTTAAAATTTTAATTAATACCTTAGTTGCACCACACATTTATTTTATAAAAGGCACAAAAACAACAACAAAACAGCTTTGGAGTTCTATATCCGTTACTTTTTTAAAGTAATTTTCTTCACAGCGATTTTTGACCGAAAAGTTCTCCAACACAACTTTTTAGAGATACAATTTGAAAGTCTTTTCACCTCATTTCCACAGAAAAGAAACATTTATGACCAAACAGTAACTAAAATAAAGATTATACCTACACTTTGGCACCATCATACCACTAAGGAAGAAACTAAAAGCGCTCTTGTTTGTTCTTAGGAGATTCTTGTAGTTTTGTGCCAAAAATGAATTATTTTGGTTGTGAAGACTCCTGATCCCGACTGGGCAGAGCCTTTCCCTCCATGGTTTTAGGTTAGCAGCTGCTAGCTTGCAACACCCCAGCTTGCGTCTGCATTTATAGCTGCTCGGTGTTTGATGGTCTTAGGGTGCATAAGATAACTGTTGTATTGCTATCGACGAGCAGTGGGGGCGACTGTTACGACTTGCAGATAATTGCGTGGATTCTGGCGTTTCCGATCGATGGCGTTCAATCAGACCGGCTGCGTCAGACCAGAAGATTGCTTCAGATTTCCCTTCTCCTTCTGCCAGCCGGGCGGAAAGAACCGCAGTCACCTGTGATATTTATGCCTCTGTTTAAAAAATATATGAAGTCTGTCTGTTGTCCGCTTTTTTTTGTGTCGATAAATTAGCCAAGCCTTGTCGAGTTATAGTATAAATCAAAGAAATATATGGTGCCAGATGGCAGATTTGTTCCAATTTTTCTCTCTCTTGGAGTCACTTTGCATATTGAACCACAAATTGTGGTTTCTATATGGTTTCACCGAATCGTGATCTTTTTCTCTTGTATTTTTAAAGGGTTTGGGAGCAAACAAAAGAGAGTTTCTCCACTTTCCTTCCAGATGTGCATCGTCTGGAGAACTATTTTCTCCCAGGGCTTCAAAGGCAGGGGGTTCTGAGAGAGGGAAAATGCTCTACGGATAATTACCGAAAGGTCAGGAGCCATGTTAAGCCTGTTTTTTTTTTTTTTAACATCAGGGTTCTCAGCTGTGTGTGTATATGTGATCTGCATTCTAAATAGACCGTGGCTGTGTGTGGGGATTCATGCAATCAGTGGAAATATCATCTGATCCGGTTTACAGGAGCCAGACACCAAACCAAAATGTTCATCATTAAATGAATGCCAGATCATAATTAAGGCCAACTACCATTTAATGAGTCGGTGATATTAAAAATCTTCCTACCACCAAACTAGAAGATTATCCCCTCCATTTCTGCCTAAATTCACCCTGAATAAACGGTCGCCCTCTAATAGTTAAGCAGCAGATGTGTCATGTACAGAAAAAGATTGGTCAAGTCCAGACTGGAAGTCATTACGACTATTGGCAGGTTCAGCAGTGGCTCTCCTGATGCATCGACCCGCGCTGCTGTTTGGGGAATCAGCACAATGTTTGATTGTAAATCTATACACATCTGTCGGCAAGCTCCGGGAGTCACCGCAACATAGCTCATAGGAGACTCGCTGAAAGCCATCTGGGAATCGGTGGTGATAGAATGGAGCAGTTACTCACTGGTTTCTAAAGTGGGCTCTGTTTTTAATTTTTTTTTTTGTAGTTACAACACAACTAAAAGCTTAAAAACAGCAGAAAACAACTTCTAGTTTCTTAGTAAGAGCTAAATCTGTGTGGAAGAATAACTGAATTCTGCCTAACTCTCTATTTTCTAGTTGATTCACATCCTAGAATTCCAAATTGGGAAACCGCCATCTGAAAATTCTTGATTAACACCAGTTTCCATGTCAAACAAACCCAAAATCAGAACATATTGCACTCAATACCAACCACTATTGCTGATTGCTTCCTTTAGTTTTTTTTTTATGGAGTACCATATTTCCCATACTATAGGATGCACTGGATTATATAAGGCACTCTCTCTATGATTGGTCTATTTTTGTACTATCAAGCATTTTTTTCCCATCCCTGGTCTTCAGGTACCACTGTCCTCCATGTTTTCCATGTTGCCGTGCTGATTCAGGTGGGTAGAATTAAATACAATACAAGATAATGTTGACTACGGATGAGGATTGGAATAAGAGTCAACGATATATTCATCAGTCAGTCAGACTTAATTGTTTTCATAAATTCTAGTACTTGTTTGTGTTAGCCATTTTAGCATATTTACTATACCTGTAACTTCCAACCTTGACACATAAAAAAATAGACAAATACCACAAAGAACGTTATCTATGCTAACTTTGTGATAATGCTAACCCCAAACTAAGTTAGTAACAAGTACAAATACATTTTTTATACCGCTACATATCAGCCACGTTAGCGTATTCACAATAATACCCAACATTGCTCGCAACACATAAAAAAAAATAACGTGTAACGCTAATACAAACAATATTGTGACTACGCTAACCCCGAACCTTGTTAGTACCGACCATAAAAAATGTCTGACACGCTACACGTTAACCTCGTTTGCGCAATCACACTAAAACCCAAGATTGTTTGCAATACGCAAAAAAAAAAAATTGATACTACAATACAAACGTTACTGTGACTACGCTAACTCCCAACCTTGTTAGTAATATGTAAAAAAAAAAACAAAAACAAAACAGACTGGTACCACTAAAACAAACATTACTGTGGCTACGCTAACTCCTAACCTTGTTAGGAATAAGTACGAAAAATATCAGACACTGCTACACGTTAGCCGCGTTAGCATATTTACAATAACAGTCTGCTTTCTTTTAAACATTGCAAACAAGGTTGGGAGTTACAGATACCACCAAAAGAAGTCATCTATGCAACCCCGTGACTATGCTAACCCCAAATTCCTGTTTGTAACAAAAAAAAAAAATGTCAGACACAGCTACACATTAGTCTTATTAAGGTATTCACTATAACACCCAATATTGCTTGCAACACATGAAAAAACAACATACACTGCTAAAACAAACACTGTGACTACGCTAACTCACAACCATGTTGTTAAGAAAACCATACCGAAGTAGTTATCTATGCTATCTTTGTGGTTATGCTAACTCCAAACCTTGTTAGCAACAAATAAGTCTGACACATTAGCTTGTTAGTGTATTAACAATAACACTCAACATTGTTTGTGACATGAAAAAGAAAAACAAATACTGACAAACCACCATTACTGTGACTATG
>NC_050513.1:6871251-6873497 GCF_002922805.2 Oryzias melastigma
TTGTTAGTAACACATCCATAAAAAAATCTGAAACTGCTACATGTTAGCAATGTTAGCATATTTACAGTATTTGTAACTCCCAACCTTGTTTGCAACATTGGAAGAACAGACTAATACTGCTAAAACCAAATTACTGTGACTACACTAACTCCCAACCATGATAGTAGCACATACAAAAAAATCTGACACCGCTACATGCTAGCTAAGTTCACGTATTTACATTTCCTCTAACTCCTAATCTTGTTGCAACACGAAAAAAACATACTGATACCATTTAATAAACATTACTTTGACTAACGGCAAACGTTGTTAATAACACACACACACACAAAACACCCGACAGTGCTACATTATAGCCACATTAGCATATTTACATAAGACATGTTTATCTACTGTTATCTACTGTGCAGCTTTGATTTACCGAATGAATTTCTAGGTTAATTTTCTTTCTATGGAAATCAATGTTTTTTGTGGAGTTTTGTTACTTTTTTAGTTCTCTGGTTTTATTTATTTATTCCAAAATTCAAGGCCAAGCTGAAAACGTTGTAGTTCCTGAAATGAACAATGGAGGCTGGCTACATAAGCAAGCAATCTCGAGTCACTGTTTTGATTAAAAAAGTCCAACATTGTAAGGTTATTAAACTTATATACAACATGTACAGGGTGAGGGCTGTTTTCTGTTTTTGTAGAAGGCAAGACGATGATTGACTCAATGGAGCCAAAAATAAACTCACAATTTTAATCTTATTCAACATGTTGACAAAAACAGAATTGAGTATTGTAAATTTGATTCAATATGGTGGCAGTTTGAGCCATACTGTTTGTGTATTTGTAATCTTCAAATGATAATAGTGTCTTCTTTGTCTCGATACTTATTTAGAACCATTTTGTCTTGACAATGTTTGTAGTCACAAGATGTACCGGTGTCCGTAATAAAATGGATAGTCAGTGAAAAGAAAGGAGGTTTACACCTCTTTTTCTCTGCTATTAACCTGTTAGGCTCCCAAGAATGAAAAGACATACGTTCTCTGTATCCCCTCTTTCTCTCAACCACTCTCTTAACTTGTCTTTTCTTACTAATTAAGCTGTTAAGAAATTCACAATTAAAGTCAAAATCATTTGACACTAGGCAAACTTCAAACAAATGGCAGCGCCTCAAAGTGACAGAACCTCGGTCTCATGTTTTAATGCGCTACAATTAATGCCATCATGGCTTGTTGCCATGGAAGCCAGTTCATCTCTGCTGATTCAGTGCTTTTTTATTTTTTTTTTTTCTTCCTTTTGCTTGGAACAGATATCTAGGAAGACTGTCAGCAGGCCTGATCTCTGGGTAATTGGCAGGAAATCGTATGAAAAAGAAGTGGATCTCGCATCCAAAACCCCTTTATCACAAGTTGGAGCCCAACAGACAGTGACAAGCAGAGTGCACGGAAGTTTTTATGGTGACAGAAACTGCCCAAATGTGGTAATTACCTTCTGGGGTTTATTTTAGGGGCTAATTTATGATCATGAGTGTTTTATTATAACATCAAAGAGGCCTTTGATGGAAGAAAGGCCCCTAACTTGTGTCTTTTCTCCTCCACTAGAAATGGGTGTTACAAGGAATCTTAAGTGAAGGATGCAAGGGTCAAATTTAGCATTCAGGACTCTAACACAAGACATGGTTTGGTATACATTTTTCACATCTTCATTGAAGTTCAAATCTTCTGTCATGTCAGCAGTTAGTCCGGCTCCGAAACATAGTCGGAACGACCTGAAAGCTAATTCCGGTGGCAATGATCGGCGGTGTGTGATAGGAAGCTGTCCGACATGATGTAGCTCTCCATCAGAGGGTTTGATTTAATGCCAGTGTAATGCGTAAGCAACACGTCTTTAATTTGGCATCGAATTAATAATGAATGCTTGACCTTGAAGCTGAATTGGTACCATATCTGTTGCACAGATGCTTCAGAACTCCAACAAATGGCTCTAAGTCAGAGGTGTCAAACTCAATCACAACAGGGGCCAAAATCCAAAACACACTTTAGGTTGTGGGCCAAACAGGATAAAAAGTTATTGAAGACAATTAAACTACATTTTTAAAACTTTAAAACCGTAACTTTTTAACATAATTACAATATATATAGCGTTACCTTCATAAATGCTCGTGTGAATGCTGTAAGCTAAATTTGGCCACAAAAAAATGCTAGTGCCGATAGCTGAAGATGCTGAAATTGATAGCTGAAAACGCTGAAGCTGATAGCCAG
>NC_050513.1:6873618-6876969 GCF_002922805.2 Oryzias melastigma
AAAAAAAAAAAAAATCTGAAAAAAGTATAAATTAGCCTAAACAGCTAGCATGTTAATATTAGCTAAATTTCTAAAAAGCCTAAATTTGCCAAAACAGCTAGCATGTAACTGCAACAATAGCTAGACTCCAAACAAGCCCAAAAACTAAAAAAAAACCGATATTAGCCCAAACAGGTAGCATGTCGCTGAAACATTAGCTAAACTCCAAAACAGCCTTAAAAACAAAAAAAGCCTAATTAAACTTAAACAACTAGCATGTAACTGAAACATATGCTAAGCTCTAAAATAGCATGAAACTGAAAAAAGCTTAAATTAGCCAAAACAGCTAGCATGTAGCTGAAATATTAGCTAAATTTCAAAACAGCCTCAAAAATGAAAAAAAGGCTAATTTAACTAAAACAGCTAGCATACAACTGAAACATTAGCTAAGCTCCAAAATAGCCTGAAAACTGAAAAAAGCCTAAATTAGCCAAAACAGCTAACATGTTGCAGAAATATTAGCTAAACTTCAAAGTGGGCTAAAAAATCTTTGTAAATGCCAAAATAGTCCAAAAAGTTAGCAGAAAGCCAATTTTTATAACTTAAAAAAAACATAACTTTTTAACATTATAAGGAATAATAAAAATGCAGGAATATTATTGTAGAATAAATCAACTTAAACATTTAATAACTTTCAATATTTTATTCTCCATATTTGTTAAAAATTATGCAAGTTAGAAATAACCGCAAGATAACATTGGGGCATTAATAACAATAAAATAAAATGATCTGGTGGGGAGATATAATCAGACATTGACACATGTGCTCTAATAGTTGCTTCCGTGAATGTAGTTTTTGATCCTTTTTATTTTTCAATATGTATCTCTGGCATCAGATGAGGACATGGACACATCAGGCTTAGCTGTTGCTCCTATTGTTAGGGGTACATTTTTGCTACACAAGCTTAACTGGATTCACTTGAAGCTTTGGAAATACCAGGCATGTGATTAAACGCGGGTTCTGAAACGTGGATTTAGCAACAGGCGTTCACATTGGACAAGCAGGGAGGGGCTTCTGCCTTTTTGTTTTTTTGCTACTGTTTACTAGCGCATGTGCGCCTTTAGTTGGAAGAGTTTTGGTGGAAAATGTCAAAGTGTACACATTTCCTGAATCTTCTTCCATGCTTTGTCTTTCAAAGCTCAATTCCGACATATGAAAGACTTAATAATACCGCAATTATTATTATTATTTCACAAGTAAATGCCACAAACACGTTATAACAAAAAGATGATTTTTATTCGCGGGGGACTTTAAAAGGCCTATACCAGAAGTCTGCAACCTGCAGCTCAGGAGACGGGTATCTTTTATAGCCTTCCATTGTGGCTCTTTTATTAAAGAAAAATAGATTTATTAAAAATTATTTATTAAAATAGAAGATCAGTTTTGTCCCAAAATTACAAATAAATCCCATATTATCACTTTTTAATTTAATAAAATCTCAATCACAGTATGTAAAACAAGTTTATTTTAGACATTTTTATGACCCTGATATCACAGCTTCATGTCAGGACGCCTGAGCACGATTAAGAAATATTAACTAATTAGTTATGTTCTGTTAATCGCATGTGTTTACGCATCAACATTCCCAGCCCTAGTATTTTCCCATAATATGCAAATAAAACTTTTTTTTTTAAAATCAAACTGCATTCGAATGTATTCAAAGGCAAACTCACTGAACTCTTTATTTTAGGAAAACCGCGTCATTTCATGACAATTCTGTCCGCACTGGATTCCTTATTAATATTCAAAAGTAGTGTTAGATTACCTGACAGTGTCAGACCCCCTGTTTTCCATTATAGCTATTTAAATGTGTCTTTGTGTCTCAGATTTATCTTTAAAAAAACTGCAATTATCGCTTCTTTTTCCCTCTTTGATGTCTAGTCAGCACCTACTCTGTGCATCGGTGATCATTTTGATAAGTGGAGGTAGCTCATTTACTGAAAGAAAGGATAATTATATCTTTTGAAACTTAATATCTAAGTCTTCTGAGCTTTGCAGAATTGACCTGAGAGAAGATAATCATTAAAGCAGCTCTAGATGGAAATGTCATGCAAGAATGGTCCTGTTTTATTAGCTTTAATCGCACAGAAACATAAAAAGGATGGAGCAAAATGCTGACATTTCTAGTCAAATAATAAAGTTGAGGGTAGTCTTTTTTAAGTAACCATCAAACACTTGCACATTAAATTTGCATTGAGGTGATAATTAAGGCAACAGTGCTCAAATAAACGGAGAAACGTTCAAGTGACTCCATGTGTCCAAGTTTATTTTTGTGCTTTGTTGAAAAAAACCTCAATAAATTTGAGCTCTGAACACAAAAATAGCTGAAGAAGGCTAAAAACGGCCGATAAACAAAACCAATCTCTCATTGAAAAAGGTTTAAACAAATATGTAGAAAAAACAGCAACACAAACGAAACCAAAATAATCAAAGCAAAGCAAGATCAGCTAAAAACTTGAAGTTACACTAAACCAAGATAATAATTCAGTTCAAAGACTATTTTTAAGACACATTTTGGAGGTACAATAAAAAAAGTAAAACATCGAATCAATAGCAAAAGTTCTTTCATTTTTTTTTACATGTGCAAAGATTCGTTTTTTTATCAATTTAAAAGTTTGACTTGTTAGTTTACTTAATTTAAAAATTAAATTAGATAAAAACTAATATTTTTAAATGGCACAAATTACAGAACTGTTGTTATTTGAGCTAGTGTTTCACTTTTCACAGTGCATTTTGAAGAAGGATGTATTGTTTTAAAAATGTAGTAAGGTAAGAAGAATCATTATGAAATTTGAATACCATATATATTCCAATAGTAGCCCCAGGAAATTTTTTCAAAAAATTATTTATTAAAAGACGGGCGTCAATCACAAACAGCATGGTGATGGCTAACGGGTTCATTTGGTGAAAAATGTACAATCAGGTTTTGATTTGGCAATTGTAGTGCATCCAAAGTTGTGTCACAGAAAGTGAGAGATTCCAGATTCCAGGTGGCTCGTCTGTTCTCCTGTCCTTGGCAGTGGACCTTGCCTCTGGCTCATCTCGCTCCCCCACCTGCCCTTAGTTCTATCTGTATGTGGGATAGTCAGAGTTCCTGTTCTTGGCAGTGGACCTCGCCTCTGGCTCGTCTCCCACCCCCATCTGTCCTAAAGCTCCATCTGTATGTAGGATAGTTGGTGTTAAAAAAATGAAATGACTTGCCTATGTCTTCACCTACTTCACTCTAAATTACCCTTACTTGTTGCAAAAGTGTTCACTACGACCTGTCGCCTCAGCATTCCTGTATATCAGGGATAGGCAACTCCCGTTCTC
>NC_050513.1:6877261-6886885 GCF_002922805.2 Oryzias melastigma
GTGTGCAAATGCCTGACACATAAATTCTGTTGGTGATACATGGGATCATTGCACAGTGTGAATAAGGGGGTTAAAAAAATGAAATGACTTGCCTACGTCTTCACCTACTTCACTCTAAATTACCCTTACTTGTTGCAAAAGTGTTCACTACGACCTGTCCCCTCAGCATTCCTGTATATCAGGGATAGGCAACTCCTGTTCTCGAGGGCCACAGTGTCTGCATGATTTCCAGATATTTAAACAGTACCTGTGACTGATCATCTGGTTCAGGTGTGTCCAGCCGATTGGAACATACCAGAGGAGGGGATGTTGGAAAATATACAGGAATTCGGCCCTCGAGTTGCCTATCCCTGCTGTAGAACATGAACATTTTGACTCTCCAGGCTGACTGAGTGGTCTAGGACCTTGGAATTGATGCATTTTCCGCCCACGCTTCCCTTATACACCCCTATAGGCAGTTGTGACTAAAGCTTGAGGTTAGAAGTCAAACACAAATCACAGATTGGAAGAACTCCATCACTAGGAGTTTTATTTACCAATAAAAGCAATCAAATCAGTCCTGTTGCAGTGTAATGTGATATACCAAATTCTACGGGACCTGTAATTTATTTCCTTAACCCTGATCATCAATGTCTACCTAAGTCGATTTAGCTCGAACACACCCGGTTCTGGTAATCGACACCAAGAAGTGCAGGGAGAGCTACAAAACAGTCCGTGTGGGAGATCTTAAGGACCATTCCTGGGCAGCCCTGATTGAAGTTTTTCTGCAGAGGACTAGAAAGCAGATATCAATTCATCTTGTGATAAAAGCTCAGATTAATGTGTGCAGAAGGCTTTCAAGAGGAAGAGTCTCAGGTGGGGACTATTTCCGAGGTGATAAAAGGCGTTGCTGGAGACTAATCTGACGTGCGAGGAGATTGATGGAAATTCACAAATTTAACCAAATACAAAAAAAAAAAACAAAAAAAACACATAGACCTTTAGGGAGAAACGCCGCCACCCAAACCGCCTTTTACAAGCCCCTCGCTCTGATGATCGCAAACCTGGAAGAGAGCTGTAATCAGAGTCAGAGGAATGGCAGCTACACATGTATCTGTCATTGCCGGTGTCACTGTTGTACTGCGAGAGCGAACCACTTTGGCTCCGTTGCTGTATTCCCACGCGGAGACGGAGGGGATGTCAGGGCATTCTCGTGTCTTGTCACTTGTTTTGAGGGATGAAACCGGCGCCCAGATTGAATAGCTGGATGCCTGCAGTGCGTTTAGGTTTCACCGCATACTCAAAACGTTGTTTCCCCGCCATATCCTCTAATATTTATCGATTAATTCAAATGATCTAATTTGCGCTCTCTGATTTCATCAAATACATCCCCGCAGCGCTTTTTCATTTCCTGACCTCAGCCTCGGAATGCGGCGTTATTAAAGCGGTAAATCTCAGTCGGAGCCGTTTAGCGAAGCCTCCAGGTACACGTCGGGAAAGAAGGCGGTTCGGGATTCGGTCGCCTGCTTTTTTTTTGTCGTATATCGTGAGGAGGAGCAGGTCGTTTGGACGGTGCCGGGCTCAATTCCAGGCTTGTTAATCCTCATTTCATTGTGCACTCAGTCTAGCAAATCTAATGCGGGCGTGCTGTTCTGTGGCCAGACTTTCAGTTTTCATTTGAGCTGGTTAGGCAGCTGAAATGTGTGTGTCGGTGTAGTGGTGGTTCATATATTTGCTGTTGAGGTTTCGCAGAGTGCAGAGGCCTTTTTTCCTCCAGTGCTTAAACACTGACTGAGCCGTAAGCCTCTCAAAAGACAGTTTGAAAAGCCACAGGATCAAAAGAAGATCAGCGACAAAAGCTTTTTTTTTTTTTTTTCCACAGAGCGCCGAGATAATAAGATAAACTGAAATTAGCAGCAAAGAAAGTCCTAAAGAGGTCAGCGTAACTCCAGATTATACAGACTTAATCCAAAAAAGAGAAACAAGGAGAGATTTTTGGCTTTTTTATGGATCCAGAATAAAAACAGAAATTAAGTCGCCGCCTCCATCAAGTGCAAAGTCGGCACAGCCGTCTAATCCTGTCTACAGGAAGCTGCAGCATCCCAGGAGACGCTGTATCTACTTAATAAACAGGCTAACGGAGAAGTGGCAGACTTGTTGTTTTTCTTAAATCAAACCAGGTCAAACTTTTTTTTTTTTTTTTTTTATATATAGTACACAATTTGAAAGTGAAAAATCCTACAGTACAAATGATCAGATTCTGGCATCTTAAGCCTTCGACTCACAAAGGTAGGAGAATGCAGCAGTGTGACAGCCGGTCTTGTTCCAGCACCATGGAAGGGACTTACAGTCACTGATGCAGAAACCTGAGCAGGGAAACGAGGAGTTAGGGGTGAAAGGGATGTGGCCATGTGGATCGTGGTTGCAGCATCCCAAGAAAAACTACTAGATTTTATTCTCTTTGACACCAAAGTTTAAGCCCCACTCAGATCATATTTCCAAAGTGTTTCCGATGGTCTTTTATTATAGTTATGCCATTTTTAGCCAAAGTTGAAGAAAAAAAGAATATTTTCTAGGAGCAACAGTGGTTAATTTGAAATTCACCTCTGAGTTTTTTGGCAGGAGAGCTCTCTGTTAACACATGGCTAACACTCATTAAACTTTCCTTTTTTTTTGGTCTGCTCCTGATTCACAAAGTTTTAAATTGTATTTTTTTTTTTTAAATGCATCTCCTTTATTGCCAAAAAATGCCACAAGTAGATGTTAAAAACACCACTTTTATCAGAGTGGGTCTTCCAGCTTTTTTAGGGGAATGAGAAATGCTATCCAAGGCATGTTTGGATTAAAAGTGGGGTCATCTGGACCCCACAAGACAGTGCACTGATCTTTTTTTTGTTTCCAAGGATTTTTTTTTTAATTTTCAATGGTGTCCTTGGTGACATAAAGTCCTGTCCACTTTTGTCTTGGGAGGGAGCCACAAATCAATGTAAGGGTGGGGTCATCTAGACCCCATAAGATAGCACAAGGGTTAAAAACTTATTTCAAAATGGACAAAAAAATAAAAAAGTCGCACATTGGCTTCGGGTTATCACTTTCCTGTCTTTTAAGCCCTTACTTAAAGACCCACTCCGAGGAAAATGCTGTTTTGGGGTATTTTACGGAATCCGAAAACGGCCTACCCTGGTTTTTTTATATCGTTTTCTAGCGATAATGAGATCCACTATCGCATTATCATTAGGAAAACAACGTTTTTCTTGTGATAATGAGATACACGGGGTTCCATTTGTGCCAAAAATATGTTTTTGCGTCCACTGTCTATATCTTTGGTCCATAATTCCATTATCTATGTCTACTGAACAAGCTTATTGAACATTTATTCATATCTGTGTACTACTAAGCAATATCTTCTGCGTGTCTTGTGAAACGACAGGAGCTAAAGACGCTAGCAACTGTTGCTATGGACTTTTTTGACGACCAGATCCAACAACAATTGCAAATACAAAGTTTTAAACATTACGTAAGCTAAATCATTAAAGAATCATAGACATACAGAAGATATTGCTTAGTAGACATTCAACTTTCATATTGAGGCGAGGGCCTCAAACTATTGACTTTGGGGCCTCAAATAAAGTCAATTAAACCTTTTTAGCAAGTTATCACAAATCCAGGTCAAATATTGGCTTCAAAATGTCTTCTGATTAAGAAAACGTCATTTAGATGTTTTTCAAAAAAACACTGAAGAGGTGGTAGTGATATTTAAGAAAATACCCACATTTGGGTGTAAATTACTTATATCAAAGCCTCCCTTTCAAACATTTCCACCCCTAAAAGTTCTGCTTCTTCTAGTTTTTTAGGTGTTCAAACTGCCTAGCAAGAGAACTTTTTCATTACCACAGACGTCCCGGGAATAGCAGGGATATTTCCCCTCTGAGTTAGTTAAGGGTCTGATTGAGTTTAATTCCGAGAAATCAAAGCAAGGTACATCTGAAGGTAAGTTTTTGTTGTCCTGGAGGAGGCTGAGATGAATAGATCTCATGAAATCTATAGATAACTCCTAGTCGGCCCGGATTAAGAGGGATTGTCCCTGATAACTGTGCAGCTCCTTATTAGTCTGTGAAACAAGGCAGGAGCCCATCCGTTACAGCAAAACAGCTGATCTATAGAACCTCAGTTTGTTCTGGGAGTTGGAGCATAGATTTCTTTCTACGAAAACATCAAGGCGTTCATTTCTAATTGCCAAAAGTAGCTGCTGAAATGAACACATTTTTGGATCTACACGCAGAAGAGGACCGGTCACAGATATTAGGAGTCTAAGAGCATTTAATTACACCTCCTTTGCTCTGTCTTTTAAGCTTCAAATGACGGAGAAATCACAGATAAAGTGGGTCTTCGAATCCCTCGGCCGCAAGCCGCACTGACCGCAGGGATTCGCCGATGTTAATTTAATTTCAAATCGGCGTCTAATTGAGGCATCACTCCGGGCGGGTGTTCGCGTCTCACTTTAAGGGCCCCGCGAGTGTCCCTGGCTGCGTGAATAATGCAAGTTCATCAGCGAATCTTTTTGTTCTCGCCGAGTGATCCGCTGCCAAACCCCGAAGATTGATACGGCCCAAAAAAAGCCGGCGAATCTGCTTTCTGCAGAGGTCGTTAACCATTCAAGATCTTAAAAAAACTCGCCCCATCTTTTCTGTACCCTCCTTTTTTTATATATATTACAGAAACGTGTCTTTGTTTGTCTGATCATGTGAATTCTCTGCAGTGTGGAATTAGACATGCCAGCTTTGCCGCATCCATCCATGGAAATCCAAACATGAAGACTATAGATCAAAACACAGGCAATACAAATAATGAATACACAGGGGCACCGAAAGTTCTGCAGCTGAAGGAATGATGGGGAGAAAAAAAATAAGAAAAAACAGAACAAAGCCGTTTTCTTAACTTCTGGTTCAAGATTTTAGAGGAAAATCAATGTGCAGCTGAGGCCTTGAGGTGTGGATGTTTACAGGTGAAGGGTGGATCAGAACATCCATGAGGGTCACAATCTTTAAAACTGTGCTTTTCTCGAAAAGATTTCCTCAAAAAATCTGCACTTCAGGTCTTCCATCAACCTGTTTGTTTGTGTGAAAACGTGAGAAAAAAATCTTGAGATGCTCCTTTTTTTTATGTGCAGCGCTAAGAAAACCCAAGAGTGACTTTTCCGACTCTACAAGCTTCACTGAGCATGTTAAATGTTGAAGTCTATGACAAGGCAGGCAGAAAAAGGGCTGGAAGAGAGGGGTTTGTTTGGGAGGGTTGCTGGTAAGAACACGGAAACGCAACAACTGAGGTTTGCAAATGAGGGTCTGATGAAACCACAAGAATTCTGCAACGATCCAACTGTTTCTCTTGAAAGGAGAAAAACTTTTTGATGATTGTCAGGTTTGGCAATGGAGAGGTGATTTTGTGGGCTTGTTTTGTAGTCCAAACTCAAAAAAAGAAGTGTGTTGTGTTCATTTTAGTCTCTACAGTCTGTTTAGATACAAAAATATGATGGTATCTGTCAATTGGGGTGTTTTATTGTGAAAAACTGGTTATATTTTGAAAATAAACCAGCTTTTTTCATGTGTCTTGATGTAACTTCCTGCCAGAATTGGTGCACAAAATATACCAGATGCCGAAACGATTGTTTGGTGTGTGCCACACCAAAGGTTAACAAGGGCGCCAAATGGAAGTGGCCTTGCTTCCGTGGCCAGTGTGTTCCGCGGCATTAGAAATATTCCCAGTTGTCTTTTATTTAGGATTTTGCTGTTTTTAGGTGAACTTCTGCATTTTATTGGATTTTCAGCAGAGCGGCAGGAGTTCATCAGAAGTTCACCTCAGAGTTGTGGGCGGGACTGTTGACGCGGAGCATCCCCACCTTTACTTTACTAAAACTCAATCAAGTTCAGCTTCTATGACAAAAGGTGTTTATATTAACACACTTAAAGAGTAACAAGCAACCCTGATTGTAAAAGAAAAAGTTGTCCATCAAAAGTTGCTTTTTATCCGCTAGATAGGTCAAATAAATAAATGAACAAGTTGACTGGAAGGCATCAAACTGGAGCGCAACAGGGAGCTTGTGGCTTCTACATCACTCTACAAGCTTTTTCCAACATATTTTGTCTGCTCCTGATTCACAACTATTTGAGTAAAGAAATATTGAGAAATACCATTTTAATCAGACTTTTCTCATATATATATGTTTTGTCCACGAATGTTTGCCAATGGTTGAAGATTAAAGATCTACTAGGTTGAAAGTGGTTGTTTTAACGTGTCATTGTAGCATTTTTCTGATGATGAGGGCGTATATAAAGACATTTAAGATGAAAACTGTATTTCTGAGTGTATCCTTAGTTGTAAATCAGAAGCCAAAACAAGAAAAGGTAGTTTCAAAAAGAGCTTATTTGCCTCTGGACAAGTTCTTTGATCCAAGCTCTCAGGAAAAAGGAGCA
Source organism: Oryzias melastigma (assembly GCF_002922805.2). NCBI lineage: Eukaryota > Metazoa > Chordata > Actinopteri > Beloniformes > Adrianichthyidae > Oryzias > Oryzias melastigma. The sequence continues at coordinate 6,883,711 of NC_050513.1, forward strand.
CCAACAGTCATTCCCACAACTAAGAGGTGAATTTGTTTAATTAAAGGGTAATAAACCCTAAAACAACTTTTTTTTGGCTGTTAAACTCTATAAATTGGGCTTTAAAAGTCCTGACTATTGGTCCTTGACAAGCTAACACAAACTTGTTTAATTCTATTAGCTAAAAAAAAGAGTTTTAGAATAAAGTTGTTTATTTTCTGCATTTACACTTTTGGAGCCTTTGAAACTTGTGGTCAGCACATCAAACCGGGTAAAATAACACAATACTAAAATGAACTTCTTAAAAATAAAATTGTCGTTTTATTTACTCTTTACTGAATTCCACATTTAATCATCAATAATGGTTAAAAAAAAACATTTTATTGTCTGAGATTCAAGTGATTCTATTGGGATTTAAATGTTTAAGATGCTCAAAGAATAAATGTAGAAAGAAGAATAATTTGTGGTTTTTTGAAGCACACCCCGGCAGAATATTAAAGCGATGGGAATTTATGGCTGTAATAACCACAAGATAAGCACACCACTGAGCTAAATTTCTCATGAAATCCAACACAGCTCGGTCATAAATCACTCACGGTGCTTCTTTGCCTTTTTTTTTTTCTTGTTTGTCGGTGAGGTGATGCATCATCGCTGTGGCATGTGAGACGTCAGCTCAAAGGGCGTTTCACCTCTCACCTCATCGACAGAAGACGTAAGAGAACGTGAGTGAAGATCGATGACGGGCTCTGTGGAACTTTAAGAAACACCATTTCTATTTAAGATTAGCACTAAAGTCCGACTCGGATCATCTTTTCATCTATTGTAAAATCATTCCAAGTGGTCTTTTAATTACAATTATGATGATTTTAGTGTTTTCTAGGACAAATGTTTTGTTCAGCAGCAGGAATTAGAATTTTACCTTTTGAGTTGTGGGTGGAACCATTAGGGGAGAATCGACATGCGCTCACCTCGCAAATAGTTCTCTACATAGTGTAAATTCAAATTCTTTAAAGCAAGGGTCCTCAAACTCTTTCTTTTTAGGGCCACATAACTGTTTTCTTCTCTGTGGAGCCGGGGTCGGTTTGTAGAAAAAGTGTAAAAATCACAACCTAAATATAAACACTTACGGTTATCCATAAAGCCAGATAAAGCCAAATTTTAAAAATCATTTCTGTAATCTTCATTGAAAATAATACTAAAACATATTTTAAAACAATATTATATTCATTGTGTTCAAGCTAAAAAATAAGTAGGATATATTTACCCCCAAAAAATGTCTTCTTCTATTTATTGCGAGTTATTAGAGACGATTTTTACCAATTATCGCAGTATCACGATATCATCAATATCGTGAGCCATGCATCACGTATCACATCGTGAGGTACCCAGTCATTCGCAGCCCTAGTGGGAACCGATTTAGTAAACGTGATCGATCCAGCCCTGCCTTCGCCCAACAGTAGGGGACGGGCTCCAGCAACCCCACAGCCCTGAAAGGGATACTGGGGGTTAAGAAAATGCATGGAAGTTTAGGATTAGAACGCTTGGATTGATCCTCCATTGCTGATTGAGTTACTAAACGCATCACGTGCGCAAAGCTGAGTTCCTGATTGGTTAATGCGACGTGGCGACCTCACCTATGTTCATCACTGGTGTCATCTCTATTAAAGGGTCAAGAAATCTAAACTAATCCAAAAGAAAATATTGATTTTTTTTCTCAAGTTTTACCCACTACCTTAACATATTACTCTTATTTTTGAGTGAGACCCTCAGATTTAGTATTATTGATGAATTCCCTCACAGCCACAGCTTAGATACTTATAATTACTAAAGTTTGGGCTTCAAGAAAGATTTTGAACTATAATTATCCACTGAAAGAAAGTGTGTCTGTTCCGTTGAAGTTGTTTTACTTAAATATATTTATATTCCAGATAGTCCTTTGAGGGCAATCAGTCGCAGGTCCAAAAATAAAAAAGTGTGACAACCCATAATCCCTCTGAAAGGGGATTTAATAAGGAGCTACAATGCACAAAACTTGTTCATGCAAGAGTGTCGCATTTTGAATGTACACATTGGTGCTGGCACACACACACACGATGGGTGTATGTTCGGAATCCTGATTTATTCATGGACTTTTACAGTGGGTGAAATGCTCCATTTTCCGATGCATTATTCAGAGATAGGACCCTGTAGACACAGCTCAACAGATTGTGGTGTAAAAAATGGATGCAAATCAAACTGAGAGTGTACCACTGAAGGTGTGTGGGAACCCTCTCGTGTCGAGTTGTGCGCGTGTCCTGCTTCAAGGTACCCCCACCTATCCAAGAGGAGGGCTCGGAAACTTTTTATTTTTCTCTATAATAGATGACAATCAGAAAACACGCCTGCTCCTGTGAGATACTTACTTGTAGAGGTTCTGAAAATGGGAGAGAAAATAGATGCAAGCTTTTTCCTGACACTTGGAGGTCTTTCAGATAGTAAATACACTTTTGTATGCATGTTCTGTATGCCTAACTAAATAAATAAGGTCAGGGAGTGGCAGGACAGCTTCAGCGATTCATAGTTTGTCTGAAAGAACTCATATTTATTCGGGATGTGTATTGGCAAGAGTCTGGCAATACGATACGTTTCTCGATATACGTCTCATGATACAATCAATTCACAATACATGTCTCATGATACGATATGTATCTCGATTTACATCTCATAATACAATACGTATCACGATACATGTTTAATGATACGATACGTATCTTGATACATGTCTCATGAAACAATAAGTATCTTGATGGATATGTCATGATACGATCTGTATCTCAATACATATCTCATGATAGGATACGTATCACGATTCATGTTTCATGATACAATGCGTGTCTTGATATATGTCTCATGAAATTATACGTATCTCAATTGATGTGTCATGATACGATATGTATCTCTATACATATCTCATGATACAATACGTATCACGATATATGTTTTATGATGTGTTACGTATCTCGATAAATGTATCATGATACGATACGTATCTTGATACATGTCTTATGATACAATAGGTGTCTCGATATATGTCTCATGATACAATATTTATCCCGATACATGTCTCATGATAAGATATGTATGGCTATATATCCCAAGACTGTACCAGAAAATGTTTTCACTTTTTTTTAAGACTTAGTAAAAACTGTACCCGTCC
>NC_050513.1:6887606-6890389 GCF_002922805.2 Oryzias melastigma
CCTTCATTGTAATAAAATGCAAAAGGACATCTTATAGAATGTTTAGAACATCAAGCAGTGCAACTGTATCATATACAAGCTGCTTTTACCTACAAGTTCCATCTATTCATCCATCTATGAATCGATGGATGGGTGGCTCTTACCCGAATACGCTACAATGCAATCCGCATTTTTATATGTTACTGCCAGCAACGTGGCGCCCCTAGTATTTATTAGGGGTAAAATAAATTTGGGAATATATTACGATATTTCATTTGGTGATACTTGTATCGATTTAAAATGCTAACATGGCAATATTAATTATTCATGAGCGTCCTTCAGCGTCTTGCTTTTGTTTTCCACCTAAACCCCTGACCACTAGTTGGCAGCACAGCACACTCACTGAGCCTATTCGAGCAGCTCTACACCACGACCAAAACGACAACGAAAGCTCACGACAACCAGTTTGTGTTAAATATTAAGGCAGCCTCACAATTTTTGTCATTACAAGAAATGCACTAATTAGCTTTCACTTGTAATGGGTACTAACCGAAACTGTATGCCACCAGTATCGGTATACAGTTGGAGTGCTTAATGTTATGATCATTAAATAAAATTAATTTTAACATTTTACTATAATGAAAAATATATTAATGTTCAAGTAGAGTTTTATTTTTTCTAAGTCTTACTCAAAGAGAAAAAAATGGTACTTCTCTTTTTTCTGGTGAATATGGATATCTGGGTTCCCTAAAAGCAGAGTAATGTGTGGGGTAGTGATCAGAGAGCGATTCTGACACCAGAGCTTGAAGTTAACGCTGATGCCATTCCTGCTTTCTGCACACGGTAAAATGATTTATGTGGGAAAAAAACAAAAACAAGACAACATTAAAGAAAACAGCCTTCAAATGTGTCTCTAAGACATAATTGACGTCTGAACTTTTTTTTTTTTTTTGAAGCGTTACCACACGAGTTTCCATCTTGTTTTCCACGTTGAGGGTGACTTTAATTATAGAATCTCCCAGGCTATCTTCTTCAATCCTATTTGGGGGGCTTTGAAGCTGCAGTGAGGGTAATCAGTGAATAAGTTGAGCTTTAACGGATGGTGGGGGGGTGGACAATCGGTAGTTATTTTCACTGCCAATTTTTTTTGCGCAGTCTCCGGGAACTCAATTATTATTTCTAGGTGTTTATTTGTGACACACAGATGTTTCTTTTCAAACCAGAGCGCTAGACTTAAAAAAAAAAAATCTAAAATGATGCTCAAAAATCCAGTTTTATGTGTCAAATTAAAACACAATATGGAATACCTTTAGGTTTTCACTAAAAAAAAAAACACATGATTATAGCTAATGACAGTACTGAGAGCTCGTGTTGGTTCTTCCAGTTTCTGTTGTGCTTTTCTTCAATAGCACTAGTATCAAAGTAGGGCATAGATGAATCAAATATGATCAACTGAAATGAAAAAAATAACATCCATTAATACAATTTTTCCAATGTGCCACTCATGTACTTCAGTTTTCCTCGAACTGCTCCTTTAAATACGCTATTTTTTTCATTATCGCAAAATGGGCATCCACTCAAACTCTGCCTAATGCAGGAAGACACTTAGTACCTAAAAGTACTTTACGCAACCCTACTTGAACGAAGAACTGGAAATTTAATACAATACCGCTTTAGAAATGTTGTCCCCCCCCCCCNNNNTCTCAGTAAGCTACTACAGTACAGTTCTTATAATTATTTGATTACTTTACAATTCTATGAATTGCAAATTTAGTGCTTTTGGTTGCATTTATCAACAGATCATTAGGTTTTCTATTAAATTTACTCATATCTTTATATCTGCCAGCATTAGATAGGTTCATATTTCACCTAAAGTACCTGTACACCAGAACATAGATTCATACAGACTAATACATGACTGTTCCCAATACTTTACAAATGTTTTGCAGTTTAAAATTCTCATTAATGGTTCACTTTTGTTTGTCCTCCAACACAACGCAAGCAGAACAAAATACTTTGTTATTGCGTTCTGTGTTGAGTACGGTAAGAAATGATGTAGGATCACTTCGTCATAGAATGGTAGCAAGTTTCCAAAGTTTGTTAATTTTTATGCTAAGGATTGAATAAATAGGATATTAGTTATTTAAGTTTTGTCATTCCTGTTTAGATTTTCAAAATGACAAAAGACTAGGTAAAAAATAGTTTTATTTACTGTCAGAATTTCTATAACAATGTTCTTAAAATGTGTATTTTAAATGTATAGTTACTCAAATAAAAGTCTCTGAAAGTTTTTTTTTAAAATGTATTCTATAAATTAACACTAGTGGTTAAAGTTTTGAACAAATGCAGTTTAAAACTAGATATATAGCATTAACTGTGATAATGCTAGTGTAAATGCTGTAAGCTGAATGTGACTGCTAAGGATGCCACAGCAGTTAGCTAAAAATGCTGGAGCTGAAAACTTGCTAAATTACTAGCTAAATACCAAATAAAGCAAAAAAAAAAAAAAAAAACTTGAAACATATCTAAACTAGCCAAAAACATCTAGCGTAATGCTAAGATGTTACCCAAACTGCAAATTTGTCAAAACACTGGAATGATGTCTAAATAAGCCACAAGCAGTTACCATAATGCTAAAATGTTAGCTAAGCTCCAAAGAGCCTGAAGGAAGCTCCACGATAAAACGATAATTATCGTTATTGCGATATTACTTTTTTTCAATAATGAAATGAGTCTATTACGATAAACTTTCGTTTTAAATAAACACGGGAGAAACCCCCGGAAGAGCCGCGCTTCTTCTTCTT
>NC_050513.1:6890398-6903463 GCF_002922805.2 Oryzias melastigma
ACTCCAAATTAGCCCGCCTTAATAGCAAAAATGTCTAAATTGAACAAAAACAGCTAGCATAATGCTAAATTTACTAGCTGAAACTTCAAACTAGCCAAAAACTGGAAATATGTCTAAATTAGTCAAAAACATCTAGCATTATGCTAAAATATTAGCTTGAATTTAAATTAGCCGAAAAACTGGAATCATGTCTAAATTAGCCACAAGCAGTTACCATAGTGCAAAAATGTAAGCTAAGCTTCAAATTAGCCACAAAAAAAAATTGGAATCATGTCTACATTAGGTAAAGACAGCTAGCAAAATGTTAAAATGTTAGCTAAACTCCAAATTAGCCCCCCAAAATTGGAAAAATGTCTAAATTTAACAAAAACAGCTAGCATAATGCTAAAATACTAGCTAAACTTAAAATTAACCAAAAACTGGAAAAATGTTTAAATTTAACAAAAACAGCTAGCATAATGCTAAAATTTGAGCTAAACTTCAGATTAGCCAAAAACTGGAAATATGTCTAAATTAGCCATAAACAGCTAGCATAAGGCTAAAATGTCAGCTAGTCTTCAAATCAGCCAAAACATTTCTAAACTGGCGAGAAATAGCTTGCATTTTACTAAAACAAAAAGCAAATTTATCTCCTGACTGGTCTCTCCAAATTTCAAGAATTGAAGGGCAAATTTTGCTCACCGTGTTTGCTCATGTTCCTCAACTTGTGAAAAGGGCAAGGATAGGGCAGGAGAAAACATCTATGCAGTGCTCCAGGGTCAAAATAATAATAATCGAAGAAAAAAATAATTAATTCAAGCAAATGTGCGCCTCAAGTACTTTAGTTTTCCTGGTATTGGCTACGTTTTTATTTCTCATTGCCAAGACTGGGCATCCACTCAAACTCAATCGAATGACGGTAATACACCTCATAACACTTTACAAAACCCCACTTCAACCAAGAATTATTTATTAGCGTTTTTGAAACCTTTTTAGAGCTACAAGACTCGAGGAAGGTCCTCAACGGCACACAGGTCAGGAGGAGTACATTACAATTACAATGCTTAAAAATGATGTGGGGTGCTTTTTTCTCGGCTGGGTTGATAAAATTGATTATTCGATCTATGATTAATACATTAATAATTGATCCATAAAAGTAGAGATTAATCTAATGCATAATGCTGAAGTCCGCTAGCTTGATGCTAACGTATAATAGGATTTCCCATAGGAAAGCTAAGGGTAATGCTCGGTCAAACCTAACCATTATTCACCATTTCTGGTCTAAAGGTCAGTTTCTTTTTTCTCATTCTTTCTTCTTCTAGAATAATGTGTAATGCTATAGTGCAATCGCCACCTAGTGGCCAAACTGAAACGGCCTCCAGAAGAGTCAGAACAATTGTTGAACAATCTCATTATAGGTTCGCTAATACATTTTACAGTATGTGAACTGTATCAGATTAATATGAATATCTTTTTAAAAACATATAGATTATTATTGTATTTCTAAACAAATATCTCTAAATGTGTAAACCGTGTAAACTCAAAATTGAATTTAAACTTATTGAGTGGCCCAAAATACTGACACTTTTCCTTCTATTTACTGTTCAGGCTAAACACCGTAAGTAGCCCTTTATTAAAAATGACTATAGTAATACAAGTCATTTTTTTGTTTGTTTGCTGCTGAAATACATGTTTACCTCTATAAAAATATGTATTAATAACTCTGTTTATTAAAATCTAGTATTTCAAAGACTCGTTTGTTGTCTAAATATGAACGCCTTAACCTGTGTGTAATGTCTATGTTCCCCTTCATGTCTTTGAATGGTTTTCTACAAAATGTAAGCCTCCCTTAACCAGTCGTCATCAATGGGGATGTTTTCTTCCCGCCTCAAAAGACACAAGACGGTTAAAAAAAACACTTTGACTCTGATGGATGCCATGACTAATTAGATTACCGGTTCTATGAATAAGTAATGTTTATTTTCTGTGCTGTGGTTCTCATTACTTTCCATCAAGGAGGCAAATTATTCTCCCAAACTTTGTAGTGTCGAAAAAATAAAAAAAAAATCATTTATTAATCATGTTGACAAAATTGCTGCTAAAAGTTCCAAAAATATAACAACGGTTTAATTTAGCAGAAGTTCGGGTGTTAATGTTTGGCTTTTTTTTTTGGCTCTGATCATATGTAATTTCAGAGCTTTTTACCTGTTATGTAACCTATATATAAAAGTAGGACTTTTTTTTTTTTTTAATTCTACGTCTTCATTAGTGCAGAGTTTCCCAGAGAGTCGGGCTGGCGACGGACGCCGCTCATTAACCTTTGCTGCACTCATTACCGTCTGGACGGGGTCACCAGACCAATCGGAGTTTCAAGGGGAAATTTGACGCACACAATGACGCGTCGGCCTCAAACCGTCTGAGTCTGAAGTCAAACAATAAAACCGTTGCCTCCTTTTTCTTTCCATTTCCAAGTGAGGGAGCATCAATCACTTTTATGTAGGTTAAGCATCTCCATGATTTCTGTTTCACGTCATCGTCACTTCCATATCAGTCTTTTTATGCAATAACAGGATTTAAATAGAACTGCTGAGACACTGTATCCTAATCTTTTAGATTTAGATTAAACATATATTTGAAGGATTTCTCAAACAAATAAAAGGGGAAAGTTGGTTGAGTGGCTGGTGGGTGGTTGGTTGGGTGGGTGGTTGACTGGCTAGTTAGGTGATTGGTTGAGTGGTTGGTGAGTTGTTGGTTGGGTGGTTGGTTGGATGGTTAGTTGGGTGGTTAGTTGGATGGGTGGTTTGTTAGGTGATTGGTTGGTGGGTGGTTGGTTGGGTGGTTGGCTGGGTGGTTGAGTGGGTTGGGCGGGTGGCTAGTTAGGTGATTGGTTGAGTGGTTGGTAAGTTGTTAGTTGGGTGGTTAGTTGGATGGTTAGTTGGATGGGTGGTTGGTTAGGTGATTGGTTGAGTGGTTGGTTGAGTGGTTAATTGGGTAGTTTGGTTGGGTGGTTGATTGGATGGGTGTTTGGTTAGGTGATTGGTTGAGTGGTTAATTGGGTAGTTTGGTTGGATGGTTGGGTGGTTGATTGGATAGGTGGTTGGTTTGGTGGTTGGCTGGTTGTTTGTGTGGTTGGTTGGGTGGTTGGTTGGTTTGGTGGTTGGTTGGGGGATTCTTTGATTGATTGATCGAGTGGCTGGTTGGTTGTTTGGTTGGTTTGGTGGTTGGTTAGATGGGTGGTTTGTTGTATGGTTAGTCGGTTGGATGGGTGGTTTGTTGGTTTGGTGGTTGGATGGATGGGTGGTTTGTTATTATTTTTGACTAAGAAAAGAAATAAAAAAATGTAATTAAACAACAACAAACTAAAAAAGTGAACTTCAAACAAATACGTGAAAAAAGTCGAGTATTTGTTGATTTCCTTCCATAGTGACTTTCAATTATTAATTCATTCATTTTCCTGACCGCTTCTTCCCTTTCGGGGTTGCGGGGGTGCCGGAGCATATCCCGACTACTGATGGGCGAAGGACAGCTGGACAGCTCACCAGTCTGTCGCAGGGCCTCAATCACACACCCATTCACTCTCACATTCACACCTAGGGGCAATTCAGAGTCACCAATTAACCTATGAAGCATGTTTTTGGACGGTGGGAGGAAGCCGGAGTCCCCGGTGAAAACCCACGCATGCACGGGGAGAACATGCAAACTCCACACAGAAAGGTCCCAAATCCCCCAGCCGGGATTCGAACCGGGGCCTTCTTGCTGTGAGGCAAGAGCGCTAACCACTGCGCCACCGTGCAGCCCTAGTTTTATTTATATAGCCCCAAATCACAAAGAAAATTTGCCTCATTGGGCTTCATGCAGGTAATTTTAAAGATGCAGAAAATAGTTAAAAACTATCAGACTAAATAAAACTGGTTAGATCTGTTTGATTTGTTAAATGTTGTTGAGTTATTTTGCTATGTGTTATTAAGTTAAAATGTGTCAAATTCAAAGTGCAAGAGCAACCAGTGTCCTTATAACTGTTTTTGTAATTCAGGTTTGGGTGGGAAGTTTTTTATATTTTTTTATTTTTTTATTCACTTAGGTTTGGTTTATTTTTATTTGTATTTAAGTGGATGCTTGCTTGTTTGAAAAGGTTTTGTCGGTTGAGGGTCATATACTCTGTAAAAACCAGTTCTAAAAAAAACATGAAATAACAGAATTTTGGCCATTTTGGAAAATACCTCTTTCTTTTTTTTTTTACGAACACCACGTCTCTCACACACACACACACATATTGAGACCTAGCTTGGAAAGGAGACTCTCCACGACCAAAACTTTACATTTCAGAAAACATTCTGTCATCAGTTCAGTCAACATTGATATTAGTCACACTTCATGTAACAGACATGTAATGTTTATTTTTCGCCGTAACCCGTCTGGGGTCACAACTGCAAATCGGTTTTCACTGGTTCGCGCAGTTTTACGCCGGATGACCTTCCTGACACAACCCTGTGGTTTCAAGGCATAAGAAGGCCCAGATAGGCAGTAGGGGAAGGGTCTTGCCTAAACCCTCACTGGATTCACCTGATTTCCTGCTGGTTTCCTACATAGATTATTATCAGAATACATTATCATGTAAAATCAAGAATCATTGCTACACATTGCCAGTCAAATAAAGAAAATTGATAGCTTACTGGTTATAAGATCATTTTAAGAATAAAATATATTTGGAGACATAGACATTAGTAAATGATACCAATCATGTAGTTAGATAACCAATTGTCCATTTGAAATACTTATTTTTTCTTTGTCTTGTCATGCATTGAGTGATGTTTGTCTGAGTTTTATGTATTGCAAAACAAGAACCTAATAAAAATTAGGGTGGATGTATCGCGATACACATGTTCTGATACGATACGTTTCACGATATATCACAAGACAGTACCAGAATCAAAATTTTACTTTTTTATTTATTTATTTATTTAACGACTTAATAAAAACTTTACTGCTTCAGACAAATATTCACATAATATTTCACATGTACGGTTAAAAATATGTATGTATTTCTTGATTTAAAAAAAACAAACCTTTTCCTATTTAATAAATCAAATCAAATTAGTAAAGCACATGAAGAAAACGTCCTTAAAGTATTTGACTTAAAACTAATTTTTGAAGCAAAAATAAAAAATAAAAAAAAAAGCTGTTCAAACACAGAGTTCCTTGTTAAAGGCAAAAATAAATCGGCTCCTGCAGATTGAGCTCAGTGGAAACCGGGGCGGCTGGCTCCCTTTGATGTGCTTTAGAGAAGCGGGCAGAGTTCCAAATCATTGAATAACTGAATACTGATTGAATGATCTCGTTCAAATCTCCAGCGTCATGAGGGGGGAGTGAGAATTTCAGCCTTTAAATCATCTTGTGCGTAGCCCCGCAGAGAAATACAGCACCAATAAAAATGCCAGTGGTAAACGCTGTTGTTGTAAATCCTCTCATAATCCCATGTGTTATTAGGAAACTCCTGCATCTCATTGATACGGAACAAACGTGATCTGAAAAAATTGCGTCCAGCGGTAGTCTTGTTAAACGCGTAGATCAAAGTGTCAAGCTGTTAGGTATATTTGGATCAATGCTCGGGATGGATACAAATATTTTGTTTTCCCATTGATTTTTGGTCTTTGAACTCAACTTGTTCACTCATTTGTAACACCAGTTCCTTCTTGTGGATACATTTGGAAAAAAAACGTCCTGAATGAGGCTATTTGGAGATTGTTGGAATGGCTCTCAGCCCAGGACCATTTGACAGATGCATTATTCAAATTAAATCTGCAGCAGAATCCACGTGAAGAAGCCACAGACGCGTCCAAATCTGAGCTTTTATGTCGATTGTTCGGTTTTCGCAACAATGCAGAGCGGAGAGTTTGGTACTAAGAAGGTGGAGAGCACGTTAAAGCCCAAGATTTATTTATGCTGCAAGGAAATAATGAAACAGATTTACTGCAATTTCATTTTAAGGTCAAGTGGCACCAAAAACCTCCAAGAAAATTATAAATAAGGCACAGATAAGGTGATAGACTGCAAACATTTGACTACCTTTCAACTATTTTGGTTCTTTTAGAGAAATAAAGACTTTTATATCTTGTTGTAAAGTCAGAAAGATATACGTTTGCTGTGTTTTTATACTTTGAATACATTGATATTTACGAAAGTCAGTGGTATTTATATGTTTTTATATGTTTCCATTAAGAAAAATACTGAAAACAATCATTGCAAACAACTAGTAATTTGGTCTGATACCTTTTATTAAATGAAACTCCTAAATTTGATTGAAAGAGGAAGTATCCGTTTCTAAAACTAGCGGAGTCAAATTATTGCGTAAATGCAATTAATTTTTTTGCTGACGACTTAGCTTGCTATATATATATTTTAATTTTTAATTTCATTTTTACTCTACAGTTAATATGTTTATGCAAATGATAACACCAGGTGAGGTGTCCGTTATCAGCAATTAAATGACGACGCGTAAACCTTATTGCGTCAGGTATAAACCAGTCTAAATATAGACCAAGCGCAAGGTTCAGGACCAAACTATGTGAACTCGTCCAATCTGAATACACTCTTGGAGACCATTGACTTATGTTGTTAAACTTTATTTATGACATAGATGAAGGAACCCCTTTCATATTGCCAATTATTTAACCAACCAGTTATTGTCGCACAATAATGAAGTCTTCAAAACGTCTCCTATGATAAGGACGATTGTCTCAAACAAGCTCTGGCTTGAAGAGGCCCCTCTCCATTTTATTGCTTCTTTGCAACAGCGGCGTCTTTCTGAAAGGACTTTGATAATTTACAACAAGCTGTTTGATCAAACCACAAGGGCAACTATTTCAAAAACATTTTCTAAGTCAAAGTAGCGTTTCAGAGACGGCTTTTCAAATCTTCACCAGTTCAAAAGGCAGAGTGGGAGGATTTTTAATCAGGCAGCATTCACACAGGCCACATAGTATTAGCATAATGCATCACAAGTTGTAATTAAGCCATAAAAAAGTGTATTGTCCTTGCATTCACTATAATTAGTTGATGTGTGGCTGCTTAATATGGATTTATTGTGTATGTGTTTTGTATTATTCTAAGCCCAATTGTGAAAGTTGGAAATCTCTTGCTGGGGTCAATCTGAGGTTATTTATGGAAAACAGTGTTGTTCTGAAGCAAAGGGCTTGTTTTTTTTCTGTGATGTTTTCAAAGAAATTTCCAAAGAAGAAAAACATGGATAAATAAATAAAAGGGGGAAGTCTTGTGACAGAAGCTGTCAGTCTTTTTTTTTTTTTTTTAAGTGCACATCGCCACAAGATCAGATGATTCTGCAGTAAAAATAACTCATGCCGTCAAAAAGTTCTGAGGGGGCGGTTCAAACTCGGGTGTCGGCATCTCTGTAGGGGACCCGTACTTTGAGCCTTTTCTGGATTTGGTGTCGTAAAAAGTTTTCAACGTTTCTGTCTGAGAGACAACACCTCTATACTGTCCAGGGAACAAGGACTTTTGCATAAAAAAGGAGGACTCCAACACACCAATTCGGGAATGCAGTCTGTTGCTGCGGTTGATAATTGATATTTGTCCAAGTGAGCCTGTTATTTCTCCACCAATGACCTCACCACGTAACGACAAATACAGGCTGTATGCATACAAAAAAAGGATAAACTTGTATAGTACATGAAAAACCAAGTTCATAGACATCTCTGAGAGCTTGAAGCTTAAAATAGTCAATTGACAATTTTTCTATGGGCATGCTGCGGGTGAAAGGTTGTAGCAAACGCTTGCTTTTCATGGAAGGAAAAGTAAGGGTAATCAGGCAGGTGAGTTGCTCAAATTTTTCATTTTATTTTTTCTCAATTCCCCCCAATTTTGCGGAGTCCATAATCACTCTTCACTTTAAAAGTGCCTGCCACCTGTGCCCAGTTTGACTGTTTGACATAAAAAAAAAAATTGACAATCAGAGGGTAGTTTGTGTCTTGTGTTACTTTTTGTACATCGTATATAACAGGAATTTAATGTTTTTTTTTGTTTGTTTTTTTTTTAAAGATTGCGGGCGGCTTAGAAGATTACCACTGTAAAGAGGAAAACATGGGAAACGCTGGCTTATCCCTATATTGGTGCTGTCTAACATCGTCATCACTTTCTGCCAATCGATAGGCGGCTACAGTGACTCCCCCCCCAACCGCCCTATTCTGGGTTTTTTTATGGACCTACAACAGATGGAGGCCCTCAAGAGGTACGGTTCGGAACTGTTTATTGGGTCCATTTAACTATGGAAATGCTCAAAACACCAGACCGGAACGTATTGTACTGGACTGCTCAGTGGAAACAAGGCTTTATGTATCCAGTGCATGCCCTATGCGTGTGGTAGTCAAGCTCAGTGAGTAAAGGACCACACCATACTAATGACTAGAGTGTAGCGTATAATAGCATCACCTGAACAAATTTAGTCCGTGCAACTTACAACTCTTATGATATGATACACACACCACATGCATCACAATGGTAGATTCTAAGTTAATGATGTACCTTGAGGTGGCCATACATTGGAAACCAGGAATTGTTTCCCAGGGGGCGCAATGGCCTTAGTCCAGTCTGGGTCCTTAGGCAAGACCCTTCACACTCCTGACAAACTATGTACTCACACGGGGGCCCGAGGCTGGGTCTCCCTGTGCCGGTCCCCAGCCCGGGTAAAATACATGGTTGTGTCAGTAAGAACATGCAACATAAAAACTCTGCACCAAACCGAGTGTGTGGATCAGGGAAAGTTGATTGATTAATCTACGAGGGGATGCCGAAACGACAACCCTTGAGGTGGCCTCATGACCCTCAAGGGAACTGCAAGACCCACCCATATGGGTCAACTCCTCATAAAGATGCATGTCAGCAAGGCTTTAAATGGATGTCGTTGTTACTTGGAAGTCTGTCAGCTAGACCACACCTCCTAGAGTTCAGAATATGAAATAGAATGACGGTCATTGTTATAATATTCCAGCAACATAAACAAAAAGCTATGGTTGCCTTAAATTTGACAGTTTTAGACTAGAGGAAGTTTGGACCAGTCCGCATGAAAAATATGCCCCCTAGTGGTTACTTGAGCTACCAGCGATTACTGTTCATTATCAACCTAATAAAAGCTAATTTTCTTATTGCACTAATGTTGAATGAGAAACGTTTAGATTCAAACTTTGAGTGTGAATAATGACACGCTAAAATAATGAAGTCGAATGAAATGGAAACAAGTTTGACTCTTTTAACATTGTCCTAACAATTACCAGTTATGAGCTCCTCCAGAGAGCTGCCTAACGCTTTTAAAAATTAAAATAACTGATGCTCACAAAACACCAGCAGAAGGCCCAGGACAAAAAAAAAAAAAAAAATGGCAACGCGCTTTCAAGAAGCCATTTCCTCAGATCATAATGTCGTTACGAAGCGGCAGTTAGCGGGAACAGTGGAGGTCAAGTTGTGCTTATGAGGTCTGAGAAAAGGATTGATAGAGACGATTGGGAGGCATATTAAATAGAAAGCTGAATGCGGTTCAACGATGAGGCCGAGCCAGTTTCATTCGTCTCTTCTAGTCCTACCCCTCCTCTGTCTTCCTACTTCCCATTTAATCTTAAAGTCACTGCGTGTTTTCAAGCCCTCTATTACATCTCCTGTCATTCAAGAAGTGGGGTTTCAATTCATTGTTCTGCTGGCTCCTCAACTCCCTTCCTAGCTTGGTGTTGAAGTCTATAAAATATTTTATAATAAACTGTTTTTGCACAGCAGAGAGTCTTTTATCTGACTCCACTGTTGGGCATAGACTTTTTAAAGAAACGCCTGGAGTGATGGTACTTTGATATATTGTATAAGAAAAATTTAGTAGAACTTACTGCAGTAAAGGCTCTAAAAAGTTACTTAAAATAGAACAAACTAGAACTAACTCCTACATAGCAATAATCTCTTTTTTTCTTTAAATACATTCCAACAGATTTCAAGTCCCCAACCCTTCAGTGTCATCTCTGTAATTGTAATAACTGACTTGTAAAACGTAAAAAAAGACAAAGTAAGGACTTTATCGTGTCCTACACGTACCAAAATCCCAAATCATACATCCTGTTTTAGTTATTTAGTGAAGAGGTTGAGCGGATGGCATCTGATTGGTGGATTGCTGGTTTGATTCACGCCTTGTTTTGAAGTGTCTTTGGGCAAGACAATGAACCCCACATAGCTCCAGTTGGGTGAGGTTAGCACCACTATCAGTTTGTGAATCTGTGTACATGGGTGAATGGGGGTATTACCTTAAAGCAGGAGTCCCCAAACTACGGCCCGCGGGCCAGATCCGGCCCTCCTCCAAATACTACCAGGGATGCAGAGAGCTTTTTTTTTTCTCTCTCAATCTGGTTGATCGAGACAGTATGAACTATGATGGGAGAGGATAGACTAGGGACAGGGAATTCCAGACCTTGAGGGCCACACTGCTTCATGTTTTCCAACATGCCCTGCTCTGCTATGTTCAATTGGCTGGACACACCTGAACCAGGTAATCAGTCATTAATAGGGTTTGGATATCTGGAAACCATGCAGACACTGCGGCCCTCGAGGCCTGGAGTTGCCCTAGGATAGACTATTCATTGGGTTTAAATTTTAAAATGTTTCAGTGTTATTTTTTTCTGTGAAGACTACAGAAATTTTACATTTAAAACTTGTGTGGCTTCCTGGAAAGACATAAACATTTACGTTTAGGTTGTGATTGTTGCACTGTTTCTGTTAGCCTACAAACCGACCTGGCCCCACATCAGAGAAGAAAACAGTTATGTGGCCCTCACAAAATAAGGTTTGGGGATCCCTGCTTTAAAGTAAGGGTGGGCGATACTGAGAATGTGGGTATTGATCCGATATTATAGTAATTATAGGGAAACTATTGTAGTTATTAATACCGATACTTTTTCTTGAAATGTTTGGTCGTAGAATCATTTCGGAAGCACACGATTTTTGGTTTATTAAACATAAGACATAGAGTTTCGGCAAGTAAAGATGTTAAAACTATCTGAACTCACCTATATATCTTGAATTTTTCTTGTGGCTAACTAACTTTTCTGCTAATCTGTGCCAAATGTTGAGTTTGTACCATCCAAATGCCCCATTAGTTTAATAATCGGGCTTGCAATCACTAAGCTAGTGGCATTAAGTATAGCTACTAGCATTTTAATTTTGCCAGATATCACTTTGTACTATATTAGCCACCACAGATCTAATGCTAACCACATCGGCTCATAATTTTAATGGCATCACAGCCCATAAGTAAATGCAAACATTAATTGGCGCAAGAGACCTCTTTGATTTCAAAGGAACTCACTTTACAGAAGTATTCAACCACTTATTGCTTTCTCTATAGTAGCAACATACAGCAGACTGAGTTGATGGCAGTACTGCAGACGAACTAGCCAAGCAAATCCATATGTTATTGGAGCAGCTCACCGAATACCCAATCTACCAATTGGTAAAGCAACGGTTTAAATCCCAGGTTAAACACTCATTTTGTTGGGATTGTGCTTCACCCTATATTGTAAAAGCAAAGTGTGGAACCAAGCATATTACAAACAAATAATGAGAGCACAAGCTCTTACCCAAGTTCAAAGAGTAGTGTCGCATCGTTTGCCACCACCGTATGCTCTTTTAATAGTGGCGTCTTGTTATTTGCTAAAGCATTAGCTGGATTTGGCCGTGATTTAGCCTTAGTTGCCAGGGTTATAGCCTCTGCCAAATGCTGAAGCCTTCGTTTTGTTCTTTTTACGGTGCTGTTGGTTTTGACTTTTGATGTAGTCACCATGGGGAACATTATACTAGCACAAGAAATACATTATTTACATGAAATGGTGTTATGTAACTAAAGAGAACATCGTCTGTATAAAAATAAAACCTGAAAGGAGAAAACTATAACGCCAAATGCTACATATGATCCACTGTGTATGTGAAATAAAATTTATAAAGTGCTTTAAAACAGCAAAAACTGCTACAAAGTGCTGTGTAATAAAACAGAAAGAACACTAATAGACAAAATATAAGTATATAATACACCCTAACCTGGTAGTGGATTGCGTCCAGCCCTAGTCCACGCCTGGTACAGCATCTGGTACCGATTCTGGTCATTACCGCATCTGGTTAGGATACTGGTACTGGATGTGTCCTGAGGACCAGTCTGCGTCCAGTACCGCATCCAGAGGGTTGCGGACCCTTGATTTTACCAACAACCAGCACATAAAAACACGACGAGGTGGGGACACCCAAAATGTAAAAAAATGACCCAGAGGGGTCCTTAACCAAACATCGATATGTGACGACTTGGGAATAAGAATGTGTTGACCTTTGCATTGAAAACTAGTGCTGTCACAAACGATTATTTTAATTGTCGGCTAATCACTGATTATTTTTTCCGATTAGTCGACTAATCGGGCCATGCTGAAACTGGATGTAAAGCACACATCTTAACCATTATTAACTAAAAAACTAGATATCTAGCATTACCTGCAATAATGCTAGTGTGAATGCGGTAAGCTGAGTTTGGCCGCTGAAGATTTTAAAATTTGATAGCTAAAAATGCTGAAGCTAATAGCTAGCTAAAATTGTTAGCTAAATGCCAGATTAGCCTAAAAAACTGAGGAAAAAAACGTAGGTTAGCCAAAACAGCTAGCATGTAGCTTAAAAAAATAGATCAACTTTAAAATACTATAAAAAAACATTTAAGAAAAAGCCTAAATTAGCTAAAACAGCGCGCACGTAGCTGAAATATTAGCTAAGCTCCAAAATAGCCTAAAAAATCTTAATAAATGCCAAAACAGTCCAAAAAGCTAGCATAATGCCATTATAGCTTTAAACTTTACTATACCCTGACTCCATATAATATAAAGTAACGACTAATCGACTATTAAAATAGTCGTCAACTATTTTATAGTCAATTAGTCGACTAATCGACTATTAAAATAGTCGTCAACTATTTTAATAGTCGATTAGTCCAGTGGTCCCCAACCTTTTTGGGGCTGTGGACCGGTCAGCCAGTGTGGAGTTATTCCGCGGCCCGGGGGGGGGGGGGGC
>NC_050513.1:6904451-6904632 GCF_002922805.2 Oryzias melastigma
GGATTGCGTCCAGCCCTAGTCCACGCCTGGTACAGCATCTGGTACCGATTCTGGTCATTACCGCATCTAGTTAGGGTACTGGTACTGGATGTGTCCTGAGGACCAGTCTGCGTCCAGTACCGCATCCAGAAGGTTGCGGACCCTTGATTTTACCAACAACCAGCACATAAAAACACGACGA
>NC_050513.1:6904667-6911029 GCF_002922805.2 Oryzias melastigma
GCCCGGTGGCAATGGGTCTGCGGCCCGGTACCGGTCCGCGGCCCGGTGGTTGGGGACCACTGGATTAGTCGACTAATCATGGCAGCTCTATTGAAAACTAGAGAATTGATCCTAACTAGAATTAAAGGACAACTACCTGAAGGTCAGTAATACTTTATTAAATCCTGCTGTTCTGATTCCAGTTGGAATTTTCTAAACTGAAAAAAATATGGGTATTTTTTATATTTACCGCCAGCTAGCATCAGTAACATTGCAGTTGTAACTCTTTTCACCCCACTGAATGCTGTGAAGAGCGCTTCTGTTCCCTCAGATGCACACACCTACATTTTCTTTTTCTTTCTCTTAGTCACCTTGAGCCCTTTTCTTTCCCCTTTCCTTTCAGCGTAAAGTCTTTGTGGGTTTCTCTGTGCGCTGGCTGCATGTGTCAGGCTGATGCGGAGTCAACTTTAGCCGGGGCTGTGGGACCATGAGCCTCTTTTCCCTTCGTATTTGTTCCGGTACCCATCATGCTGCCGCTTCTGGCTGTACTCCAGCTGATCGGCTACGTGCTGTGGCCAAAGCAACCTCACCTAACCTCAGAGAAAAATCTCCCTGTACTTTGGAATACAGTGGTGAAGCTTTTTTTTTTTTTTTTTTTGTACAGCATGCTACACTTCCTGGTCTTAAAAGCACGATCTTATGCAATACGCTCACCAACTTCTACTTCCTGGAGTGCAGGAGAGCGTGATGTCCTGTCCACCTTCCCAAGCATCACTGAAAGGTGTGTTTGAGTCTCACTCTGATCTCCTGTGTGGACATGAAAACTATGCAGTGTCTGGTGTGCAGCCATTAAGACAAAGGTCAATAATTCCCCAGTGAATCGTGGAATGTCACATATTGTTTCAGTTTTCAGACAGACGGGTCTGTATAGGTTTGACTTTATCAAAATTTTGGAGAATTTCTTGTTGTCATCGTTGGAACCTGAGAAAGCTTGAATGGAAGGAATGCTAATTGAAATTTTGTATGTCAGCCTGAATTCTACCAATTATAAAACAAAAAGGTGTAGAACAATCAAGAAGAGCTGGATGGATTGGAAAGTAAACAGTTTCAAACTCAAAGTACTGAAAATATTGTGCAGCTACAATAAACAACCAGATTGATTTTTGAAGTGGAATCATAGCAAGTGGATTACATACTTCTTTCTTGAAAGAAGACCCTTCATCAGTCAAAGATGTTGGGTTCAGTTCCACTTTTTGTTTTTTAGGCTATTTTAGAGGTTATCTAATGTTTCAGCAACATGCTAGCTACTTTGGCTAATTTAGTTTATTTTTATTTTTTTTTTGTTTTTCAGGTTTTTTGAGTTTAGCGAATATTTCAACTGCATGTTAGTTATTTTGGCTAATTTAGGCTTTTTTTAATGTTTTTTTTAGGCCATTTTGGAGCTTAGCTAATATTTCAGCTACATGCTAGGTGTTTTGGCCAATTTAGGATTTTTTTGTTTTGTTTCAGGCTATTTTAAAGTTAAGCTAATATTTCAGCTACGTGCTAGCTGTTTTGGCTAATTTAGGCTTTTTCTTAAACCTTTTTTTTAGGGTATTTTAAACTTGATCTATTTTTTTAAGCTACATGCTAGCTGTTTTGGCTAACCTACGTTTTTTTTCTCAGTTTTTTAGGCTAATCTGGCGTTTAGCTAACAATTGTAGCTAGCTATCAGCTTCAGCATTTTCAGCTATTAGCTTCAGTGATTTCAGCTGTTTGTTTCAGCATTTTTAGCTATGAGCACTAGCATCTCGAGCTGCCAATTTCCGCTTACAGGATTCACATTAGCATTATCGCAGGTCATGCTTTATATCTAGTTTTTGGTTAGTTTAAAGCTAACGATGGTTCAGATGTGAGCTTTACATCCAGTTTTCACATGACTCGGATTAGTTGACTAAAAAAAATAATCAGGGATTAATCGACTATTAAAATAATCTTTCGCTGCACCAATAGTCTGAAGCGTTTTTCCAAGATCCCAGTGATGTATGGAAGTCTTCCCTCGTATTTTTCTTGGTGAGTGATTATAAATGTCCATTTGTGACATCCACATGTTTTTACTTTGATAAGTACCTTCACACTAAAGCCTAAAGACCATTTTCACACACAGCAAATGAAATCATTTAATGACACAAACTCTACAGATGTTTGATCCAACCAATCTTATGTTGTCACTCCAAACAGAAAGATGACCAAACCACACAGAGAAAGTCAAATAGAAAAGTTGCATCAGTGTTGTGAGGTTGTAGTCGATAAAAAACAAAACTTGATGTCCAATCCTAACAAACTCCCAATCCAAAATAAGTGGGCAGTGTTGTTTTTGTGAGAAGGTATATTTCTCAGAAAACTATACAGAGGCACTGAGTACCAGCTGTGTTCTCGCTATTTTTTGTTCTTAATCAGTGTTCCCTGCTGTTGTAAATGCATGACTTTTACAAGGCCTCAACTGGTCAGGGGGAACAACCCCTTTTGTATGATTGGCGTCCGAAGAACAGTCAACACTTGCACAACCCAACCAGTCAAATAGTGGTCTAGACTAACAGCAATGTTTGATCATTATAGTAGATTGTTGGAGAGCTTGAGATTGTCATTCTATTATTTGACTCGGTTTTAGTCAGACGAGTGCTCTCATACTTGGTACGAAAGCTCCACTGGTGTTATTGCTGATTCGAAGACTACACACATCACATGAAATCAATCTCTAATCATCACCTTTCCACTCCCATACTTGGTAGCTGGTCTCAGAAACATTGATTTAGACCTTTGCAGGTTTCTTTGGTCAGCAAACCGTATTTTTAGAAGAGTTTTTGACCAGCTTTCTTTAGTTTCTAAAATTTCACATGTAAACTTAAAACTGATTTCAATTGAAAGACTTTACCCAATAACAGCACTGATTGATAACAGGGAAAATGTATTTGGAGTTCTGCTCATGAGATGACTCACGTCTTCTGGTACTGTCACACCGGGTATATGATACTTGTTCAAGACAACTATTAATGTCTCCTTCATGATTAATTCTCAAACATTGGCTACTCTTGTGAATTACGAAAGACTCTACACATACGGCTGCAGTGGTTAGCGCTCTTTCTGCCTCACAGCAAGAAGGCCCCGGATGTGTGTGGAATTCCATGTTCTCCCCATATTCGCACAAGTTTTCTCCAGGGACTCTGGTTTCCTCTGAATTGTCTCTAGGTGTGAATGCGAGTGTATATGGATGCGTGATTGTGACCTGTCCAGGGTATACCCTGTCTCAAACCACGAGTGGCCGGGTTAATTCCAGTGGGAAAAGTCCAGTGCTCCGAGAAGTACGCCCTCGACCCAGACTAAGCCAAAGATTAAATAACACAACTCATAGTTTTCTAACAGATAATTACTGTAGATGCCACAAGTTTTGATTTCTAATGGCAGCAAATAAATGTTTTACCCTTAGGTTGGACAAAGGCCTCTGGGGATGATGAAAAAAGTCCCAGCGCTCAACGTACTTCAGTCCACCAACTAGGCAGTAACCACAGTCCAGAACTCTCGACACTGCAAAGGATTTTAGAGGAGCACAACTTAAAAGAATTAGTTGTAAAAACATTCAATTTCTGTCAAAGGGTTTTCCCATTGTGGGACAAATAAAGGACTATCTTATCTCTTAGGCTCTGGTAGGTCCATGACCCCAAAAGGGACAAAATGGGTTTAGAAAATGGATGGATGGATGGCTACACATACGTCACTACCAAATAGGAGTCCCTGATTGGTCCCAGTTGAACTCCTTTCAATATCCATTCAGTTGCGACATGTATTTTACATGGAACCCACTGAGATGGACAAAGCAAGGCTGTGATGTCACCAATAGAAAATACCATAACTCCAGTTCTAACGAAATCAAGCAAATTCAGTCACCATTTTTCCAGTGGGCACCACATACTCTTATTGAAGCGTCTGATTGGCCCGTATATAACTTGAGTAATTTGGGATAAATATAAATAAAATTAAAATAAAAATACGACAAATATGAGACACAAGAGCAAGAATGGTTATTCTGACAAACAGAATGACTGAGTAATAGGTGTTTATTTTTCAATAGAAGTCTATGGGATTTTAGCTTTCTCTAACCAGCAGATACTTCCCATTTAGAACACAGGGGGTAGGGGAGGATCTGTCCAGCTCTCGCTATCTACTGTCTATGACAGAACCTAAAAACTTGTGAACGCAAGAGTTTTAAACACGGAAGCCTGAAACAATCATATACACACGTTTACATAGACTTTTCAATGGAAGTGGTCGTTTGAATAGGAACTGACAAGGTTTTTCTTTGAAAATCAAGGTTCTAGCTCCAAAAAAATGGACATAACTCTCCAGCTGGAAATTGCCTTTTAACCTTTTCCAAAAGGCTGCCAACAATTTTCTCTAAAATTATGTCTCTTCCATTTGGGTGTGTGTTCCCACACATTGTAAAATTTCTCACATAATACTTGACTGTTGTTCAATTCAGCATTGAAGAATTTATTGTAAGAACGTTGTTGTTCTTTAAGTAATTAATTTCATGCGACTAAAGTTTATTTCTTAAGGTGAATGTAGAACATCTGTGGAGGCTTGTTAACCAATATGTGTGATTCCAGCAGGGAGGAGTAATTTAGTACACATTGAATTGGAGCCAAACATATCTGAAGGAGGGAAACAATTGAATTTCCATTTCATCTTTTTCTTGTGTGTTTCTGTCTTCCTTCCAGCTAAAAAATCTTTGTGCTTCAATACACAAGGGACACAACTACTCAATTGCATGATCCATTACTCTTTAATGTACCAATGGATGCTACATCTGACAGCTCTGAGATAACTGTGCTGAGAGAGAAAAAATGTGGTTAAAGCTTCTAACTTCTAAAACCCGTCATGTTGGCCTTACATCAACCCCGAATCTTGTTTTTTTTTGTTGTTGTTGTTCCTTCACTCTTGCATGTTTTTCTTCTAACTTTCATGTTGGAAAAAATCTTTCCTACAGAGAAAGCATGTTTTTTCAGGATCCCAGAGTTTTTTTTTGCCCATACTCACCCAGTTTATTCTGCATTTTGATGTAGAAAAATAAAATTACATTGCCGTGGTAACTATAGAGCGGTTGACGTAATGAATGAGGTGAGCACACCATGACGCAAGTGACTCGTGTTGTAATGGCCCTCATTAAGTCAAACTCTAAGCAGGAAGTCTTTTCAGTAAAGACCAGACCTGAGATCAAACAGAAAATGAAACTTCCTGAAGAGAAAGAAAAGGGAAAATGGTGGAAGGGGCTTTTGAGGTGGTGCAATCAAACTATTTCCATGTATATGACCATATATTATATTTGGTACATGGAAGAGCAAATTATTTATGAAATATTAGTTATTTTTGATTCTGTTTTCCTCGTCTAAGCAGGAATCTGCCTAAAAACCGTATGGTTGGATTGCTCGAATATTGCTCGGCATTTTTGCTGCACTAGTAATGTTAAGTTGTGAAGGGCTGTGAGCTAGTGGGAGAGAGCTTAAATAAAGGGATGATGGGAAATGAGGGCAGGCTTACTCCACGCCATCAATTCCACCCACAACTAGTTTCTAATGAAGTACTGCTGGAACTGTGTCCTAGAATATGACTCAGGTTTTATGATTCAAGCTTAAAATGACAACTGTAATTAAGACTACTGAGAACCCCTTTACGATAGGTCAAAAGAAGATCCGCGTCTTCAAGAAATTTTCACTAACTTTTTCTGTTTCGCCCACATTATTTTTTCCCAGAAAGGCTCTATCAATAATATTTTAATTAGGTGATGTTGTTATTGTGTGACTTCTAGGTCAGCTAGTAGCCACTTTTCTACTGAGCTAACAATAAAAAGATGGTTTATGCGAAGGGTAAAATTTGTAATTTTTCCTAATAAAGACACACCTTTCCTCAATCAAAATGGTGGACTCCATGTGTCTACAACTGCCTCTTAAAATCCTACCAAATGGTTTCAACCAGAGCAGAGGTCGGCATTACCTCTCCATTGGGGCTGTCTGATTAGTATTTTTTCCAAGTAATGGTTACTAAATTAGCATTTAATTCATTTAGAACAGTTACATTTATAAATTTATGACTGAGGTGCACCTCGTAGATAAATTATAAAAAAGGTTTTTACTTCCTTGCTCACATGAAGAGGTCTTATTTGCTCCATGCTTCCTCCAGAATACACAGATTTCAAATACTAAGTAAAACTTTGGTAAAAAGTCTTTCCTGTATTAGTTTAAGGTATGGGACCCCAAACTTTTTCTTGTGAGGGCAACATAATTTTTTTCTTCAATAATGTAGTGCCAGGGTTGGTTCGTAGGCTAACAGAAAAGGGGTTTTCTGTCTAC
>NC_050513.1:6911186-6911752 GCF_002922805.2 Oryzias melastigma
GTCATCCCAGAAAGGGAAGAAAATGTTAAATTTGCAAGTCAAAAATATCTAAAATAAGATGCATCTACGTCAGGGGTCCCCAAACTTTTCTTGTGAGGGCCACACAACTTTTTTCTTTGCTGATGTGGGGCCGGGGTCAGTTTGTAGGCTTAAAGAAAATGCTTTTTTCTGTTAGCAGTCCTATCCGCGACTGATGCTAACAGTGTTTTTGTTAGCAGTTCTGTCTACGACTGATGCTAACAGTGTTTTTGTTAGCAGTTCTGTCTGCAATTGTTGCTAACAGTGTTTTCTGTTAGCCTTTTTGTCTGCAATTGATGCTAACAGTGTTTTCTGTTAGCCTTTTTGTCTGCAATTGATGCTAACAGTGTTTTCTGTTAGCAGTTCTGTCTGCAATTGTTGCTAACAGTGTTTACTGTTAGCAGTTTTGTCTGCGATTGATGCTAACAGTGTTTTTGTTAGCAGTTCTGTCTGCGATTGATGCTAACAGTGTTTTCTGTTAGCCTTTTTGTCTGCAATTGATGCTAACAGTGTTTTCTGTTAGCCTTTTTGTCTGCAATTGATGCTAA
>NC_050513.1:6911903-6912308 GCF_002922805.2 Oryzias melastigma
GTTTTATGCTAGCAGTTCTGTCTACGATTGATGCTAACAGTGTTTTATGCTAGCAGTTCTGTCTACGATTGATGCTAACAGTGTTTTCTGTTAGCCCTTCTGTCTGCGATTGATGCTAACAATGTTTTATGCTAGCAGTTCTGTCTACGATTGAGGCTAACAGTGTTTTATGTTAGCCCTTCTGTCTGCGATTAATGCTAACAATGTTTTCTGAACAGAAAACATTGTTAGCAGACATTTTGCTAGCAATGTTAGCAGACAATCTCAAACCCTGATTGGGGAAAAAAAAATTATGTTAACCTTTTGGACTATTTTGGCATTTACTATTTTTTTACGCTATTTCTTAGTTTAGCTAATATTTCCGCTACGTGCTTGCTGTTTTGACTAATTTCTCCATTTTTTTTT
>NC_050513.1:6912323-6927779 GCF_002922805.2 Oryzias melastigma
TTTTTTTTTGCTGATTTGGCATTTAGCTAATATTTTTGCTGTTCATCAGCTTCATCATTTTCAGTTATCAACATCATCGTTTTTATTAATCAATTTCAGCATCTTAAGCTATCAGCACTGGCATCTTCAGTGACCAAATTCAGCTTACAGCATTCACACTAGCATTATCACAGGTAATGCTAAATATCTAGTTCATGATCATGTTAAAAAGTTATGGTTTTTAAGTTTTACAACTTAATTATAGAGTGTTTAATAAATGTTTATTCCGTTCGGCTCGTAACCTAAGCTGTGTTTTGGATTTTGGCCCCTTGTGTGATTGAGTTTGACACCCTGACCGATTGGACAAGGCTGTTGAGTAACAATGAATGGCTCAAATTACTGCAACCCGAAAACCTTTGGACTTTTTACTAGTCTATTACTCTCCTAACCTGTAGATTGGGTAGTCATGCCACCATTTCTCACCATTTCTGAAGATAAGCCTCTCGGGGAAAAGGAAAATATGATAATAAAACACAAATCATCAACAACCATCAGGTTGCATGTTACAATTCAGGGTTGCGTGATGTTCTATCCAGCCAAGAAAGTGACATCCTGCTGAAAAACTGGCTTGTTGACCCAACATAAACCAACCAGTCATGTCAACACTGACAAAATCCATTTGCAACTGCATGCCTCCATGAGTAGCCATTTGGTCATTCCTAAATTGTAGTTGAACCCAACAATTTGTGTGACATTCATGAAGCAGTAATGGGGTGTGATTGCAAATCTAGACCAATATCGTCTCTGTCTCAGCTCAGACAGGTACTGTTGCTATACAGAAGTGTTATACTTCAATGTCTCACACTATCCTCCAAGGAACTGAAGTTTTATACACAAAAAAATCAATCAATCCAGCATTTTTAACACAGTAAGTCAGCATGAATATTCAAATGTGTAATTTTTTATCTTCCAAAATAAAAAAGGGTCAAAGAAGGTGGAGGCAGGTCAGAGCTGGAGAACCAGTGAATGACGCAAGCATATAATGGAGGGGAATACATCCATGCATAAAGTGTCACGGTGTAGACACAACCATCCAAGGTTTAACCAGCTTGTACAGCGGGTGAGCAGAATATCTCCTTTTTCTGCTGTGAATAAAAAAAATATATAAATAACGGTGGAAGGACTCGGTCGCCTGCGGGCAATTTTTCACACATGACCGCGAATAGAACCTAATGAGCTGCCAGACCTTGAGTGGGCAGAGCAGACAAGGCTCCGATGGTAGCAGGCTTTCCTCTCGGCCGAGAGGTTGCAGAGAAAAAAAAAAAAAAAAAATCCCATATTACATTTAAAGCTCACCTCGCTGTGGGTTCCACGTTTTCAGAAAAATCAAGTTTAAGGCATAGAGAAGTTGCAAACAGAGGGATTATGTAAATCTCCTCTAATGTCTCATGCCTTCCTAAAAGGGCAATTTCGTTTATGTTGGGATTCATTTTTTCAAGCTACAGCTTTCCTACCAATCAATACTATTATGCAAAAACAAACGGACATCTATCAGTTTAAATATAAGCCGTGAACACGCGCTGGATCCGTAATCAACAACAAGCACAATGCAAGACTGCAGGAATGAACTGGTTTGGATGATATATGGGTTTTGTTGCATCTTTAATCCTCTGCTGTAATTTTACATTCCCTGCAGGCAATGGAGGCCTTGTTCATTTCTTTGACTGTGATCCATGGACTCTCATTTCGAGCTGCTCTGCTGCCCACGGGAGCTCTATGCCAAACCAGTGGGCCAGTGACCATAGCCCGGGCTGGCGTCCAACAAGGCATCCTGGAGAAATGAGTAGGCTTCAGAGTCCTTGTGTTGGAGCAGAATGTAAGGACACAGCTACATTATCTACCAGACACTCATTGAGGATGCAAATTTAATTTAAAATGATTTTTTTTCTTTCCTCCCAACATCAAGAGCAGAGATAGGGACTTAAGAAGATGAACACAAAATGTTATATTTAATTAGAGCACTTTAAATATGTCACTTTGTAGTTCTCATGAGGAATACATTTACATGGGAACACTGCAGATGGCCAGAAATCCCATACAGAATTAAATGGGAAAATTACATGATGGGGATAAATAAGCTCCAAAAAAAACCAACATTTTACTTTACTAACTAACTAAAGTAGTCTCATATATTAGGTATAGATGTTTAATGTCAACATTTGGAACAATACAAATGTACATAAATGGATCATTCTTAAGAATGTCTGAATTTAGCTGTGAAGTGCAAACTAGTGGAGTAAATCCTAATATTCAACATTCTTAAAATATATATGCATGTACCAAATATCGAGCGGGAAGATCGTAGGTTGAAGAGAAATACTGAAAGGCTTCCCCACTATGTTTAGTTAATTCTTGGTACCTGAAGAAGCCCTCTGATTGAGGTTCGTAGACCTCAAAACTGGACTAATGTGGTCCTATTATCTGCAGCCTTTTGAATAAGTTGTAGTTTTTTGATCCGTCGTTTAGAGAGGCCATTACAATAGTCCAACCTACTGGACACAAAGGCATGGATTTGTTTTCTCAAGTCAGGTTTGGACACAATATTTTTAATTTTGGTGATGTTCTTTGTTCTCTGCTTTTGGCCTTAAAGCAAGGTAGGAAAAAGTGCAAGTATACACAATTTACCATGTCTTATAAATAAAGTACTTTAATATGGCTTCATGACTGTAATTGCTTCTAAAATGAATAGATTTAAAGAGATCCATCAATTTTCTAAATCGCTTTGTCACTTTCAGGGTCATGGGGCTGTCAGAACTCAATAAGCCTTGTGATTCAGCTAAGCTTATACAAATAACACAAAAAATACAAAAACATTTGCTAATAGTGTCATTTTAACTCTTATTCATAGTAACCATTGAAATGTCTTTCACTGGAATATTGAAACCGCTGCATACTACAGAATTCACTCCTTTTTGTATCTGCAGAAAACGTTTGGGACTTTTCAATAAACCAAATGTGAAAGGTTGGGGTTCTGGGAACTGTAGTTTAAAAAAGCTTTGGACTGGATAATTTGGTAGTCTTGGGAATTCCTGTAAACATGGATAATAACATAACTTACTAAATACTCAAATGACAATTCATCCATTATCTGATCAAAGAAAATTGTAACAATGTATTCAAATGTTATGAATATTGTATATCTAGCCTGCTGAGAATAGATTTTAATAGCACCCTATTGGGAAGTTTTGGGTTTTTATTAATTCAAAATCTTGTGCTGCTTAGTATTTGTGGAACTATAGTTGAATAATGAAGTTCCCGTTCAGGACATTTCTGTAGGTCTCTCTGGGACAGTCTTGGAGCTGGTTTATTCTGTAGTGGCCATTTTCCTAACAGAAATAAATTAAGTTTTTGAATATCTGATAAATATTCACTGAAGTTTCTAGGAGGCTTGAACAAAAGACAAGAGTTAGGGCCCATGGTTTGACTTACAGATCATCCACAATATCTGGTAACCTAGGAGAAGGAAGTTCTGATCTGTAGTTTGGATGCACCACCCTCTCCACTGACTAATCGTTTTTCCTACCAGCCTCTCAACGGTGTAAGTGATTTTTGTGCTCCCATGGCTGCTCATGCGTTTGTAGACTGGAGGCACTCAACACTAGAGGGTTTCTCATTGGAGGGAAAGTGTTGAGCTTCTAGAGTCCTTGGTCTAATGCCTGTATGTGATTGCTGATGGATCTCTGGCTGGTTTGAGGCTATTATTGTCTCTTAAGACCCATTGACCCATTAGTTAATGGATGGGCGAGTGTGTGATAATTTCAGGAAATGTTTCCTCAGACACTTGATGCTCAGCTACAATCTGTTCCAGTACAGTTCTGATTTCAGGAATGGTTCCCCTTGGACTCTTTTGTAACCTTTGGAGGCTCTAATTTCTTCAGTTACTTGGGCTTCTACTTTGCATGTTATGGTGCCCAATGTTGAGTCTACAGCCAGATATCTAGGTCATTCAGACAGAGACCAATACATTTTTGAATACGTATTTCTCCACTGACCCACAAAAAGAAGCATTGTGAGTATATGAATGCTTTTCTTTCTAATAATAATAGAGATGGGTTTAGGGGTTATTTATTTATTGCATATATGTGCATTGGGTAAGCACCTGGAAGGCTCAGTTGGATGGGTGTATGATTGCGAGGGAAACCAAGGTTTGCTTCTCATGGGATGCGATGAGCTTAATTTAGTGAGGATACTTGTCCAAGACTCTTCATGATACTGCCTAACTATGTAGCCACTAGAAGTCCCAAATCTGGGTTACCCTGTGCCGGTCCCCAGCCTGGATAAAATATGTGATTGTGTCAAGACCACACATTCTCATCCCCAAGTCGTCACATACTGACGTTTTGGGTGTCCCCAACTGTTTTGACATGCTAGCTGTCTGTAAAATCAAGGATCGCAACCCCTGGGACGCGGGCTGGTCCTTGGGACACGTCCAGTACTGGAACCGTAACCCAGTACCCGTTTGGATCTTGTACCGCATCCGGTTTGTGTCCGATACAGCATTTGGTACCGGTTTTGGTCCAGTACTGCGTACTGTAGCACGTCTGTTGCCGGGTTAGAAGGAAAGCGTCAAGACCTTGACCCTACCAAAGGAGGGCAGAATCTAGTGCACACTCCATACAGTCTCCCAGGGGCAGAGCTCAAGCCCTCCCCGAAAAAAGTAAGTATACTAACATAATTTTCGGGGCTGTAAGATGGTCATAGGGTTAAGGTTAGGGCTTCAGAGGGTAAAATCCCAAGAGGTATTAGATCTGCAGGTGAATTATTCTCCCTGGTTAGGGTTAAGTTTAGGGCTAAGGGCATATTAGCCAGTGCCCCTGGGGTTAAGGTTAGGGACTCCAAAAGGGGAAAGTTTTAATCAGAAAAAGCAATGAATGTGAGGAAAGGCTGGTTACAATTAGGGCCTTCCTTCTATGTACGAATTTAGGTACCGGTGCAGTCCACATCGCAGTACTGGACTGATAATGGTTTGCAGCCTGGAGGTTGGGAACCCGTGATTTAATTTGAACAGCCAGCATTTCAAAAACAAAGAGTTTGTGACACCCAAAACTTTAAAGAGTGTTGTGTAGGGGTCCCTAACCAAACGCCAATATATGATGACTTGGTAATGAGAATGTTGGTCAAGAAGGGCATCCAGTGTGAAATGCTCTGCCAAACCACCTGTGTGAATCAGTGAAAGCTGATTCGCTGTAGTGACACCTGACAGGATACGGCGATATGTGAACAAATTTGTGTGGGTTGGATACATTTTGACCAAACTACAGTGTCAATAATAATGATTTTTCATAACCTGAATCTATTATTGTAGAGTAGGAATATTTGATAGCAAGTCCTGAACCGAATATTGATAATTAATGTAGAGAAAATAGTATGGTCAAGCCGGGGTGGGATTATATAAATTCGCTTCCTCCCACTCCCTTTCAAGCGATCTAGTTGTGATACGCTTTTTTTCATGTGTGATTCCTGATTTCTTGAAATAAACCATTTAATTAATTAATTAATCAATTCATTCATTCATTCATTCATTTATTGAATCATTCATTCAATATTCTGATTTTTTTTTCCTTAATATCTTTGTTTTTCAAACGTGTTTTCCCATTTTTCATAGTGAACATTATGTTCTCCCCAAGTCTATTTTTGAAAACAACAAAAAACGTATTGGAACACAAGCATTCATCTTAAATCACTATGGGATGGAGCAAGTAAGCTGGTTTATTATGACTTTGTTACAAAAAAACAGTTTCAGAAGATCCGAATGAGAAGAAAGACATATTAAGAGAATAAAAATGGCACTGGATTACTGGCAAATGTGATTACATCAACTTAATCCTCTCCTTTATTCATTCACCAGTATGCCCAGGTAATCATTAGGTGAGACGGAGCCCCTGGCAGAATGAGTCATAGTCTGTCAATTAGATAAATAGTTCAAGCAGTTGCTCAGTGGGTTTCTAGTGCGCATGCATTATCTAATCACCTCAGGTTGGCATGGTGTCATTTTCTGAATAAATCATGTCAACAATGCTGATAATTGAGAAGACTACAAGAGGCATCTATTCAGCACTTTGCCATCTTAGTCTATGGGTATGGCACATATTAACACCCACAATGTACAGATAATTAGTGACAGACTCTTTAGAGGAAAGTTGGTGGATGCTTACACTGCAGACGAGTACAGGAAAGTCCATCTGTCTGCCCGAGTGCCTGTCTGGCTGTTGATCTAGTTACAAAACACGGCAGTGCTTAAAAGTGTACGGGGTCAACAGTATCCAGAGGAAGACAAGGACACAGATTATGGTGGAGATTTGGCAACAGCTGCCCTCTTGGATTAGCAAAAGTAGAGGGAGGGAAAAAAACAGATCTATGACCCAGTATCCAAAATGCTGTTATTTAGTCCGTCCTTTAGTGTTTCCTGCAAATACTTGAACCTTTAGTTGGATTTAATGTATTATATACATAGTGATATTGAAAAAAAACAAATGAGGTGTACGCTTACTGGAATGTTACCACTTGTGCCTTTGTCTTAACTGCTTTTACGGATAGATATAGGCAAAAATTGGGAACACCTGTACAGGAAACGCAAGAAATAACAAGATCCTAGACCAGTGGTCGGTAACTTTTAACAATAAATGAGTCACCTGGGCTCGATTACTACTGATCAAAACCTAGAAGGACCCACATAGTCTTATTTTAATCTTTAAGAAATTTGGATTTTCATTCATGATCTTCTGTTTTTTAATAATAAATATGAATTATGCCTATTTTTTGGCACAGAAAAAAAAGCAAAAATATAAAAAGAACCGCCATCTGGACCCCATAAGATGGTAAGGAACTATTAGGGACTATTAGAAACACCTGTGTTCCCTTTTTAAGAGGACACTCGCCTACGATCCTCCAACAGCTCGGACAACCAAAAAACCTGCACTGGTGTGTTCACACATCGTGCATTCACGGTTGTGCTAAACAAGGGTTCTGGAACATACTTTTAGCATATGGTGTTCACATTGGACAGTCACTACCCAATAGTAGCCCATGTACTCACAGGTGGAAGAGTCTTTGTGTCATCGTGATCCAAATCTTTGTTCTAGGCTTTTTCTTTCACAGCTCTATTCCAATATATGAAAGACTTGGTATCAACGAATTCTGGCTGGGATGAATCTGCTATTATTGATTCCTCCTTCGTTATCAATTCTTAACGGTTGGCACGTCTGTATTCTGTAAAGGACACTACCCATACGTCACTAAATTGTTCAAAGTTCAACTGGTTTACCTGTTGATGTAAGCTGTAATTTTGACTCATTCCAGTCCGTAGTTGTGCTCCTTAATACACTTAGATAGTTGTCAATTGACATAAACTGAAGCAAGCAAATCTGAAATGTTTCTGACAAAAAAGATAGGGAAAAAATCTGCTCAAAATATTAAATAAAACTGCACTTACAAACGGCACATTATCTGCTGGTAAACTCCTAATCTCACTGACCAGTCAAGTGAAGAACACTCAGACTGACACATTACTGCCCTAAGCAGACTTTAAGTGGAGATAACTAGCAGCACCACATATAAAAGACTTTATTAGCAAGCAAGGGAGCAAGAAAGCTTTCTCTTCTGCCTCACACTTGTTGACAAGGTTCCACCTAGTAGTTATGCATTAGTAACTTTTTGTTACTAATGTATTTTTTTGTAAATGTCTTCCAAAAACACGCTTGAGTAGACAGAAAGTCATCCTGTGATGGAGGTAAAGCCAAAAGAGAGGAAACTGTTTAATTTTCAAAAGTAAAACTAAAAATACTTAAACACTGTTATCTGTAATGAAAGTCTTAAATAAATGGTTTTGAGTATTAAACATATGTAATATGTCTGCATTTTTATTGATGCTGCTTGTTCATTTACTTCTGACTCACCACTTTATCATTCTTCCTTTCAAGGTTCATAAAATAAGAGACGAAAAATCACATAAACACATGTTTTTTTTTATTTATTTAAAGTGAGAGAACACATTTTTTTTTTACTTTGGCTAGCTACAAAAATGACAAAAAAAGTAAAAAATTCACATCACAAAATGACTACACAGTTTTTGTTCTTGAACTACATTTTGTCTCCCCTCCTTTCAGATAAGCCACACTTTCTATCTCTTTTTCGCTATCCTCCATCATATTAATTTCAGCAAGACCTGCAAATCCACTCTCACATTGCATAATTCATGGAAAATCTCTGACAAAATTCCCTTTCATGTGGGCATTGCGCCCCTGAACAAATCCTTGGAAATGTGGATAAGTCCAAAAGGCTTATTCCTGATGGCGACTCGCTGCTGCACTCAGGTAAACTGCTGTCTCGCAGAACCAGGTCAGCAGTGAATTGTGTGATATTTGATGTCATCAGCTGGGAAGCAGGTGACGCTTGAGCTTGTAGAGCCAAGAAAAAAAAAAAAAAAAATTAAGCCCTCGCCAAGCCATCTGTCGAGGGATCCCACGCAGTTATGAAATTATTTCTCTTACAAGTTTTCACTTTCGTAGTAGACTTTTGCTCAGGTTCTACGCATTTGTTATCATTATAAGTATCATATTATCCTTTTCACATTTTAATTTGAATCCTATTTGGCCACGTTTTGACTCAAAATTAAATAAATCCCAGTGTTTTGGTTGAAAAAAAGCTAACTAAAGCGGTTTTAATCAATGATTGTTAAACAGGAGCCGGTTTCCAGAAATGCTTCCAGTCGGCAAACACTAAACTTCCATCTGTTTGAATTTGAGCAAAATTATCCAATTAACTCAACATGTTCATGGTTTTATTCTCTTAATAAAGACGTATGTTTGACAAGCTGCAAAAACGTACAAAAATAGTGTTTTTGTGCAAAATAAGAAAAAAATAAGTCTTTTTTTCTGTTTTAGGACTTTATGAATCCACTAATTTGGAAACCTTTTTTTAGAAATAACTTATTGTAGAAAAATAAGTCATTTTTTTTATTTGGTGAGGACTCAACAGACTTTTTGAAGCTACAAGTAATCTTGTTCTTGAGTTAGTAAGAGTATAACATTTCCATTTGTGTACCATATCAATGTTATTTTCTTCTCTATTTGTGTGTTTATTCTTCTTTTTACGTGACTACAGTTTGATCAGTTCATGACCACCAACAGCCAAGAGCCTCATTAGCAGGAATACCAGCAGTCAGTCTTTCATTTCATGCTAAATGGCTGGTTGCCATGGACTACTACAGTGCTTTATTTGTCATGCACCCTGCCTTTATGTCTCCCTGTCTTTACATTCATTTAAAAAGACTTTCAACTTCAGAAGCAACTTTGTTCTTTGGGCAAAACAGTTTTTGGCAAATGTCACATTATTTTTTTATTATTTCCAGATTTTTTAATTGTAAAAATTAGTATATAACAAGGTAAAATGTCTCAATATTTACTCTTGCTTAGCATTTTATTTGTCATTTTTTTGTCCAGTTTATTATACAATCTGGAGATCTGTTTGCTTTACACTTAGGGTGTAAGAAAGTATTGATTGAGTTAAATATCGCATTTGGCGATACTTATATCAGTTTGAAATAGTGCCAAGGTGATAATTAATTAATTATTTAAAAGCAAACATGGAACAGTTCACCTGGAAACTTCTTCCGCATTTTATTATGTCACAGCCTTATTTCAAAATGGATAACATCAGTTTTCTTCCTGAAAAACTCTTAAAAAAACAAAAAACATAATGTGAAAAAGAATTCTCTTGAAATTGTTGCAAATCTATTTAAAAAAATGGATAATGATATGTGCATTAGGATTCACAGCATTTGCTGTGAAGCTCCAAAATGAGCTGAGGTGTATTCTGTTTCCACTGATGAGCCTTGAGATGTTTCAGCTGCTGAACTGAAACCAATCTGTGGTAAATCCAGTGGATTGGACATGATTTGGAAAGGTACGACCCTGTCTGCATGAGGTCCCAGGGTTGGTTGAATGAATGAATGAAATGGTTTATTTCAAGCAATCAGGAATAATAAATTAAAAAAAAATAACATATCACATTGAATCACACGTAGATCACTTGAAACGGAGTAGAAGGAAGCAAACTCATATAATCCCACT
The DNA here is from genome assembly GCF_002922805.2 of Oryzias melastigma. Classification (NCBI taxonomy): domain Eukaryota; kingdom Metazoa; phylum Chordata; class Actinopteri; order Beloniformes; family Adrianichthyidae; genus Oryzias; species Oryzias melastigma. The sequence continues at coordinate 6,922,433 of NC_050513.1, forward strand.
CTGCCTCGACCATACCATTTTCTCTATATGAATGATCAATATCCGGTTCAGGACTTAATATCAAGAGGAAAGCTGTAGACACATGTCCGCTGCTCGTGACCCGGAACCGGAAACAGTGCATGTCAAAGCACAAACCAAGTAAAATTTGATTGTCTTGTCACAAGGCTGGGGAAAGGTCCAGAAACATTTCTGCATCCCTGAAGGTTCCATTGAGCACAGTGACTTCCATCATTCATAAGTGGAGAAACTTTTGAACCACCAGGACTCTCCCTAGAGTTGGCCGGCCATCTAAGCTGAGTGATCGGAGGAGAAGGACCCAATAGTCACTCTATCAGAGCTCCAGCGTTCCTCTGTGTTAAGAGGAGAGCCTTCCAGAGGAACACCATCTCTGTATGGTAGCGTGGCCAGACGGAAAACCCGTCTTAATAAAAAGCTCATGGAAGCCCGTCTGGAGTTTCCCCAAAAGGAACCTGAATGACTCTCAGACCATGAGAAAACACATCTGTGGTCTGACCAGACAAAATAGAATTTGTTGGAGTGAATGGGAGGCGTTATGCTTGGAGAAAACCAGGCACCGCTCATCACCGGACCAATACCATCCCTATAGAGAACAATGGTGGATGCTGTGGGGATTTTCTGCTTTTAGCTATTTCATCCTTTGTTACAGACACACCGGGCATGTGATGCATCAAGAATGCAAAGGAACATCGCCACGGCGCCACCCAGACCGGGAAAGCAAGCCCAAAATGTGCATTTACAAAGACTTTTTATTGAAAGTGCGTTGCCGAGTGTCGCGTCCTGCTGCTGCTGCCTTCACTTTTTTGTCCCTCCACTCCTCCAACTCACCTGGCAGGTGTGGCCAATGTCCCTTGATTGCCACACCAAGCCAGGCAGGGAGCAGGGCAGCAGGCTGGGTTCCAGTTGGCGTGGTGCTGGGTTTTTTTGGTCTCTTTTACGCATTTTTGTCCTCAGCAATCTTAGATTGCTGAGTTTTGTTATGGTAGTTTGGAGTTGGACCTTAGTAGTCTTGATTTGTGGGCTTTGTTTATTTATTTATTTATTTATTTTTCCCGACAGTCGACATGGCTGGGTCAGCAGTCTCCCTGATTTATTTTATTTTTGGCCCTTTTGGTTCGTCTTTTTGAACCAGCAAACTTAATTATTTTGTTTTTGTTCCATTTCAGGACACAGGGTTTCGTTTATTTCATGAACTGCGTTGCTTTTATTTTTGGTGTTCGGACCCGAGCAGGGTTTACCCCCAGGGGACTTGGGGATAAACATAGCATTAGAAAGTGCACAGAGGTTTCATACCGAGATTAATTTCACCAGCATTAATTTCCAAGCTTGAAAGGCCTACCATACTCAAAAATGATCTGAACTGACTCGTTTCGTCCGAGATCAGGTGAAGTTCAAACGTCCCACTAAAACCAGACTGACTGTGTATGTTGGCTCCAACAAACAAAAGAGCTTTCTCAAAGCAGAATAAAAGCTGTCAAAACAACTTAAGTTCATGGCACCAAAGTATAAATATTAATTAAACATGGAGATGACATTTTTAATTAACGTTTCAGGCAGACAACGGCGGGCAGATGGTGCTTTGAATTTTAATTTGTTAGGCAAATCAAATCACTATTAGTTAATACTGTACAAGAGGTTCTGTCACTTACAAATGTGCAGCTCTGATGGATGTTAAACACATTTGGTATGCAGTGTTTTTGCAGTTTTGCTGCGCAAGGTGTTTATTTGCTTCAAAGACTTGCGTGTATCCAACAGTGCTTTGGGTTGTTTATACTCTACGATGTAAATCTAACAGTAATGTTCCCAAAGACATAAAATGTAACAATAAACGCCTCGCAATTATTGTGGCGCGAGCTCATGGGAATGACATGGAGAGTTAAAGAATGCTTTATGCTAAAGGGGGAACACAGTATAACACCTAGGAGGCAGACATACCATAATAATAGCGCTGCAGTGCCATTGATTTGACTTCAAAAAAGCTTAACTTCGAAATAAATTAGGGAGGGAAATACAAATACTGCAAGCTGGGCAAAAGTGATCATATCAACCAGCTAAGCTTCCCCATCCTCCCACACCTGACACTGGAGAGGAATCTGCAGCGTGTCAGCGAAATGCCAGTGACATTTAAGAAGGTCACATTTTGAGCCGTCCAATGGCGTCCAAGCAATTTTGGATGACAAAATCAGCTAAGTGATATTAAATGCGCCGTTGTTAGGAGGGTGAATTATAGGTGGGCTGAGCGTTAATAGCTAGCAGTAAATCATAGGCTTTGTCTAAATTCACCCCCAACCCCTAACTACTAGAAAACTATATAGTGTGAGACTATATAGAGCCTTAGATTTTAAAGGTAAGTCGGACTCGATGCTCACTACTTTTCTTTCGTTTTTCTAAACATGACGTCATCGATTTCACGAAGTGAAAAACGAATAAAAATGAACATTTCACAAGGTTTATTTATGACCCCTCTGTGTTCTGATGGTGAAAATGTGGATGATTTATTCAAATATTACATTTAAACACTTTTTTTTTGTTCGACCGCAATGCATTGTGGTCTATATTCTCTAATCTAGTGACCATCGATGCACACTAATTCTGGAATTGGTAGATTCGGACAGCACTAAAAAGGGCGAATGCACTATATAGTGATTAGCGGGGGAATTCTGACACAACAATAGTGTTTTTACCCTTTAGCACCAGGTAACACGTATTCTTTGAACTATCATAACTCTGACGTTTACACAATTAATCCAAAGAATTCTGACAAAATTCCGTGACCGAACCATCTAGTTGGCATGGACTGCATAAAAAAGGAGTCTCAAACTGGCAACCCTCCGGCCATTTGCAACCCCAAAGTTGATATTTTGCAACCCTCGCCTTGATATAAAATTCAACGTCTGCTAAGCAATATCTTCTCCATGTCCATGCTTCTTTGATGATAGCCTTTTATTTGCCTTTGTGATGTTTCAGCTTCCTTTAAGTTTAAAACTTTGCATTTGCTATTGTTGTTGGATCTGGTCGTCAGAAAAGTCCTTAGCAACAGTTGCTAGCGTCGTTTTACAGGACACGCAGAAGATATTGCTTAATAGTAGATAGACATGAACAAATGTTCGATAAACGTGCTCAGTAGACATAGACAATGGACACAAAAACATATTTTTGGCACAAATGGAACCTCATACGGCCCGGCTTCACCCAGACTCTGCCTTCAGTGCCCCCAAGGTAAATTGAGTTTGAGAACCCTTGTGTAAACACTTTATTAGTAAAGTGTGTCATCCATTCATCCATCTTCTTGCGCTCATCCGGGACCGGGTCGTGGGGTAGCAGTCTATGCAAAAAGACTTTCCTCTCCCTGGCCACTTCTTCCAGCTCCTCTGGGGGGACCCCGAGATGTTCCCAGGCCAGCCAAGTGATATAGTCTCTACAGGAGGTCTTCCCCGGGGCCTCTGTCCAGTGGGTCATGCCAGGAACACCTCCCCAAAGAGAGGCATCAACTGGCTCGTCTTAAAATGGAGAAGCGGGGACTCTATTCGTGACCAAGCTTCTTTCCTTATCTCTAAGGGGTCGCCCTACCCCCCTACGGAGGAAGCTCATTTTCAGTCGCTTGTAGTTGAGACCTCGTTCTTTTGGACATGACCCAGAGCTCATTAACATAGGTGAGTACTGGAACAAAGATCGACCAGTAAATCGAGAGCTTTGCTTTCTGACATAGTTCGCTTTTCACCACAAAATGTTGCATATCAGTTCCAAGATGCTTTTATTCGCCTCAGAATCCACAGATTTACTTAAATTGTATAAACGCTTAAAGAGTTACAGAATTTCAGAGATCATCAACATTGGAAGTGAAGCTCCAGTGTTAAATATAGCAAAGATTTATCACCGAGTTTTTTGTACCTCAATTTTAACTCAGAGGCACGAAGACAAAACACGTCTTTAATGGTGTTTTTTTTTTTCCTTTATTGAAAGCTTCAACTTGATTTTAAGCTATGTCAAATGCAGTCGGCAAGTGTTTCTGATAACTGTTTCTTATTAAATTATGTAAGAGCTTCAAATAACTCTCAAGGTTGTATAATGCAAAGGCACAAAAGGGACATGTTGAAGCTCACATTCAAGAAACATCCCAAGGTTTCACTCATCAGAGCGCGCCGGCTAAAGAATTCAACTCGATGAAAAGATCGAGTGAGAGAATATGCTCTCAAAAACTGTAATGGCAGATGGCTTGTAGAGGGTGGTGTTAGCCATCATTCTGTTTTTATGATCTGTAGGGTGAGCTTTATCCTAAACAGATTTGTTTGAGCATTAAAATTAAGTGTTAATTATACTCAATCATTCTTGAACACATTGCACCATTCAAGGCCCTACTTATAGGAATGTTGAAGCAAGGTGTAAGTCAAGCTTCTGGTTGAAAACCCACAATTATCCTTGATTAATTCATTACCTGGTCCAGGTCTGTGCTACTTTCTTTTCTTTGTGCTTATCAGAAAATAGCTTGTAAAGTTTTAGCAGTCCAAATTATTAGCACCAGTATTGAATCACTACAAAGAAAAAAGTCATGCAAATTACTAGTTGATTCTCCAATTTGACCTGTACAGATGATGCAGGTTTTTGGGTTGTCTTGGCCCATGGAGGGTGGTCGAGAGTAGCTGCCACATCTTATAGGGGGTGCAGGTGTGTCTTGCAGTTACGGCCACCTTAAGAGATGTCATGAAAATTGAATGCACGATTGTTGTTTGTGCCGAAAGTGCATTGTAAAGTGTTCGTAAGGCTGATGAAAGTTTACTTATGACATACAGGTCATGCTGTTGCATGGTTTCCCTTACACTGCTTTCTAGTCGTTAGCGAGATATGAGCACTGGACCCTTACTGATCGTAAGTCTTAAGACATTGTCCAAACAAACAACTCTCAACATTTTTCTGATCAAATTACATTGAACCAATTTAAATACTAGCCTTTCAATGCAGTATTTCGTCTATTGTGATGTCACTGATTGTGCCAAATGCTTCTAAGAAGAATTATTACAATACTTCCAGTTTAAAAAATGGAAAAACACTGGAATTGTGATTGCTGGTTACCTGGAGACCAAGTCCCTCCTGTGTTTAGTGCTTTCACCTCACAACAAGAAGGAATTGGTTCAAATCCCAGCTGGATCCTTTCTGTTTGGAGTTTGTATACTCTCAACAAAACCTCACAACGTCTTCTTCGCACTGTCTAAAAACATGTTTTATCGGTCAAATTGGTCTCTCCTGTGAGTGTTTCTTGTGCAACTGACCGGTGACTTGTCCAGGGTATACCCCGCCTTCGCCCAACGTAGTGTTCCTCAAGCAATCCCAT
>NC_050513.1:6927895-6931911 GCF_002922805.2 Oryzias melastigma
TCTCCTGTGAGTGTTTCTTGTGCAACTGACTTGTGACGTTGGCCTTCGCCCAACGTAGTGTTCCTCAAGCAATCCCATCACCCTGAGAGGCATTTAGCTAGACTGATGGATGGACCTTCTGGATAACAAGTCTCAGAGTATCTCTAAAACCTGCTGTCTTAGGGTGTATTCAGACTGGACACATCTGGTTCGCTTAAAGTGAACCAGAGTTTGTTTCGTCTGATAATCAGGAACACATTTTCAACTTGAATACACCCAAGCGGACCCTGGTCAAGGACCAGGAATTGCTCTTGGACCCATCTTTTGAGGTGATCTCGGTTTGTTTCCAGTTGGACCGAGCTTCGGTTCAGTCTGAGTTTCCTCAGTCTGAAGTGGTTCTATCCTCAGTATGTAACAACTGGACCAAGATAGCCGGGCATTATGGGATGTAAACAGAGTAGGGAACAATTCACTGACAAATGTCATCAAAACAACTTTTAATATGATACCATAGACAGTATATATTATTTACTGGACATAGCAAGGTCCCCCGTAGGAAATGTGCTCTATTACTTGCCATTATTCTGTACTCTTTATTGGAGTATAATGCCCCCCTCTTTTATTTGATATGCCATTGCTCATAATAAATGAAAATGAAACCTAAAGTTTGCGGTTTTCAAAAATTTTACATTTAAATTAAGTTTACTCTATAATTCAAGACATCATTTTTTGAATGCAGAAGCTCATAAGTACAGAAATGCCAGGATTTTCTACACTCCAAGTTTTTGTTGCAATTCTCTCAATTACCACCATCACAGATTTATTGCTGAATGGTATCTGTTAATGTCAAATTCTTTGTGTTGCTCTGTTGAACAGACGACACAGGAATAGCTCAAAAATATGCAGTTGAGCTTTGAATTTTTTTTTTCCGAACATTCATCGCTTTTACCATTTTGGCAGCACAAAAGTAATCTCTCAAAAAAAAACTTGTGAGCTAAAAGCACCAAGCTGACAATTTTGAGAATGTTTTTCCACGAACCATATCATTCAGCTGTTACACATGATGGCTTACTCCCAATCTGTTGCACCCAGTTGAACAAGAAATGTGTTTACAAGAGGATTAACGTCCCACAACTCTTCAAAGTACACAGTAGATTTTCTTTTGGCCTCTAAACTCCCTAAAATCCTTGAAAATCAGTGGGTAGACCTCAAACAGAAAGGGCTGCACATGCAAGGTGACAGGGGTGTCTCTGAAATAGAAGGCGGTTAGGAAAAAGGCTAATGAAAAAAAATCCCTCAACCAACAACTTGGCATCATGCTTCTTAAAAGTTTCAGTTACAGAGATGATGATCTGGAGTTTGTTAAAAAAAATATATAAAGTCAGAGTTTTTTTCTAAAATGGAAAATGCTTTCAGTCCAAACATAACCTCAAATTAGATGTCTTCACAGTCGTGTGTGATACAAAATAAACTGAAATTGCAGTTTTGCTGCTTTTGTAGCTGAGCCAATGTTTTTCTAAAGGTGCAGTGGGATGTCTTTAGCATATGTAATACTTAGAGATAAAATCGTTTAACTGGATTTCTCAGAGCTGAGATCCTTTTACTTTGAGCCTCCATTGACCACAGTGGAGTCCATCAATCAGGTCATCTCTCCATTCATTTTTTTAGCCCGCTGTATCCCTTCTGGGATCACTGGGTTGCTGGAGCCTATCCCAGTTAATGTTTTAGACCCCTGGGCAGGTCACACAGTCTCAACAGATTTCCTCCAGGAACAATCTAGAGCAGGGATAGACAATTTCAGGCCTCGAGGGCCGCATGATTTCCAGATATTCAAGCCCTACTCGACGGATTACCTGGTTCAGGTGTGTCCAAGCATTTAGAACATGCCAGACGTACAGAAATTTCAGCCATCAAGGCCTGAAGTTGCCTATACCTAATACAGAATCATCAAATAACTGATGAAATATGTACAAATGTATACAATCTAAAAGGTCCCACCCAGGATTTGAACCAGGGACTTCTTGCTGTGAGGAGAGTGCTAGCCACTACACCACCGTGACGCCTTTAATCAAATTTGATGGAAAAACGAAATTAGGTTTTCAAGTGTAAAAGACATTGAGTACATGTAAATGGGATTATCTGATATGCTTTATGAGATAATGGTAGTTATCTGCTTATGAGAAATCAGAATAACAGTGAGGGTTCTCCACAAAAAGCTTTACCCACATTTATACTGTTGCTTTAAGTGTGTTAAAACAAATTAGATTTCTAGTTTGCCAGGTTACAAGTTTGACTAAAGCTCTACGAGACATTACTCAAAGTGCACACCCAGCTAGCAAGGCTTTTAATGACGCATGGAAAGACCTGACCAAGTGCGGCGTATCCAAGCTGACTGCCATTTTCTCCTCCTTGAGTAGAAGCAAAAAAAAAAAAATCAGCAGTGTCTTCTTGTTAGTTTGCACATTAGAAAAGCTTATGACACACCCCTAATAGCATCTAAGTTTATGAGAAAAAAAATCAGAAAAAACTGAGAGAACCAGAAATGACCCTTGGGGTACTCCAAATATTGTACTGCAGCGAATGGATTTAGTGTTATTTACAGTCGCATGCAAACGTTTGGGCACCCCTGATCATTTTCAAGGTTCATAAATCATTGCTTGTTGGGATTAACAATTTCTCTTAAACATATCGGACAGCAGAGGTATTTGAGAAGCGAAATTTAGTTCACAGGATTTATGGAAATTTTTGAAACACAAAATTTTTTTCAGTAAGCTCATTGACCCTCCAAAGAACATCTCACCAAAGGTTGACGAATATAACGTTTTACAGCCTCTTCAAAGGAAAATAAAAGATCGATACTTGGTGAGAACCCATCGAGAATCAATTGCAGGACTAGATATCACGATATATCGCAGAACCAATATTTTGGCACACCCCTAGTTGATACCAAGATGGACCTATTGGGGGTTAAATTGCAATTATTTTTCCAATGAGGTTGGGTCAGCTGGAAGACTTTTCTATTTAATGGTTACATTTTCGTATTTATCAAAGCTATATTTGTGGCGTGAGCTTTAAATAAAAGTACTGCAGTACTTCTTTGAGCGCTCAATTTGGTTTCTTGAGTGTTTGCTTAAGTTTAACTCCACTTTAATGTGTCTATCTTATACATATTGGACACCGTAACGGTGAATATCCCATGACTTCTAGGGAGTCGTGTTCTCTTGGATAAAAAGTTCACTCTCTCTCTTTCCCGGCGCCTCTGGAGAAGTGTGAAGCGGCGGATGAACACGATGACCGCTGTGATTTAACCGAACCGGGCCAGAAGCTCGCAGCCAGAAGCACTCACTCAGCCCCTCGCTCTCTGCAGTTGTATCTCTGGCACGCACACACCAGCAAACACGGCCGCTGCCAGCGCTGAAAGCTGCTGCTTTTGTTCAAATTACAAAGGGACGCAGATAAAACAAAACAACAGCAAAACTCCCACGCCGAACTCTGCTCCTACCGTAAACAAACTGAGCTGCTTATGAGAGCACAGAGTGCTTTCCTTTTGTGACCTTTAGCTGTCATAAAACAAAATGTAGGAACTGGTCACATGTATGACAAAACTAAGTTTGCTCTATGAATTATTTACAGAAACTTTCAAATCAATGAGTCAAAAAACAACCGGAAAATAAAGTAAAATTCACAAATTGAAAATTTGTGTTTGTGGATTCCATCCTTAATTTACCAAAAAACAATCAAATGAAAGAGATTGGAGGCAGGAATCAGATAAATCTGTGGAAAAACAGACAGTGAATTAGTCTTTTTTTTGTCAAGGAAACTACAAATTTGAATGTATGTATTTATTGTTTTGCACTGGCCTCTCTAAAGTTCTTGTATAACCCGTTTAATGAGAAAAAATCCTTTTTTTAGCTTACAGTTGCTGGAATGTTTTTGTTTTTACAAACATCGTGCTCCAAAATTGTAATTATAGAGATAAAAAAGTTCATTTATTTTTAAAGTTACAGTCCCATTAGTAGTCACACACTTAGACATTT
>NC_050513.1:6932168-6933577 GCF_002922805.2 Oryzias melastigma
CTAGCGTCTCTAAAGTTCTTGCATAACCCATTAAATGAGAAAAAATCATTTTTTTGCTCCAAAATTGTAATTATAGAGATAAAAAGTTCATTTATTTTTAAAGCTACAGTCCCATTAGTAGTCACGCACTTAGACATTTGTTCTCCGCGTTAGACCCATCTTTTAAGGATTGGTGAGCTGCAGACACATTCAGGAACCATTTGGTGGTTTAACCCGTTGAGCTATACAGGCTAGAGTTGCAATGCTAGCTTGTTGTAAAGTTGGTCGCCATTTTGGAAGGGTATAGATGCCTGTGCTACAATTGCACAAATGAAGGTAGTAAAACAGTAAGGCGACTTTTCACAATTAAAAATATTACTGCCAGCTAATTAATATTCTAGAAAACATTTTAGGACGATCTGAGTGAGTTTACTCTCAATAGTGAACATTTAGGCCAATCTTGTTGCCTATTCAAAGTCAATGGTAGCTTTAGATTTTGCACGTTTTACCACGTTTTCTGGTGGGACCACTGATCTCTTTTTGTTTTGTATAAGACCAGACGACCTACTGGTAAGCAGATTACTAAGCGGAGGAAAAGATATTATCAGGATTCCCTTAGTAGCGGTGAGCAAAGAGAGAAAAGCACAACGCCGAATGCCCATCCAGCCATATGAAAAATCGTCAAATACTGCACGGGTGCCTGAGTTCTTCTGATAGAGAGGGGGGGGGATCTATCTGTGCGTCGTGACCAGCTCTGGCTTGATAATACTTGGTCAAAGGAATGCTTCAAGGCATACGGCCCCCTGGACTGGCATGACTGTTGACCGGGACACATAGCTCCCAGTCTGCTGCTGTAACGACTCGGATACTACGGGGTCAAGCGACGGGTCTGCGGCTACATTGGCTACCCATTGACTCATCTATAAACATGGACCGAGGAGTCTTACAGTTTGTGTAAATCTTAGTCTGTGTGTAGATTTGAGGTTTACATTGTGTTTCCTGTATAATAGTGCATGTATTTGTAGAAAAGTTTGAAATCTTGTTCATCTGTTGCACTTTGAACAAAAACAGTACTTTACTGACCTGGGTTTTGGTTTTGTAACGATTAGAGTTTTGTTTCTTTTAAAATTGAATCAAAATGAACCATTTCATGGTCATTTTACTGTATCTCCTAAGTCGTATCTTATTGTTTACAAACCATCCCAGTATGGCGTTGCTTTTTGAGGGTTTTAGACTATTAAAAGAGGTTAGCATAGCATCTTTAGCAACATATCTCATTGGTTTATCCCCCCATGCAACCCCTTAAAACAGCAGTAAGTTAATTTCATTAGCAGGGTGTAGGCAAACGAAGTCAACATCTCTTGTAATTCTTAAATTTTTCAACCACATTTTGCCCATTTGTTAAATTCTCGAGTCATTTTTGTCTGCTT
>NC_050513.1:6933851-6943724 GCF_002922805.2 Oryzias melastigma
TAGAAAGTTGGAAATGATGAATGTGGGTGGCTTCATGTAATGCCATTAAATTAAAACAGTGCATTTCCAAACAAAGTACTCAAGGATTATAATTGCTGTCATTATGCATGTGAGTAACAGGACATAAAATGTCACAACATGTGCCCTCAAAGTTGCCATTACTTTTGGCTAAAAGGAATGAAAAAATATTCCAAAAATTTCAAGTTTATTTATTTTTGAAGCTTCAACTTTCTCTGCTCCAAGGTTTTATTTTTAAACTCAAAACTGACACTACTTCTAGAAAAAACAAGAACATTTTGGTAAAGTTGACAACTAGTTGAACAACCTTCTTGACTCCTAAAGATTCAGATATAATCTGACTCTTATCTGACTCTACCGTTTAGCAAGTTTAATAACAATATAGCACAGAATTAACAGTTAAATTATATTTTAAAGAAAAAAAATAGCCTCTACAAGGTATAAGAGTATCCATATGAGGCTCCAGAATCTCTTTTATTTCTTGATTGTGGCTCTCTAGTTTGAAAGAAAACTGTCAGATTCGTTAGTTGAGTTTTTTTCATCAATTTTTAAAGTTTAAGCAAGTTAAACAAGTTTTTATTAACAACTACTTTTATTAACTACTACTGCCATTAAACTTAATCAAGGAGTATTGGGAGCTTTACCATTCCTCCAAAATGCTTACATGTCAGAAAACTGAGCAAAATGATACTAAAAAAGGTTTAATCCGTTGTTATTATTATTCAATTAAGCTTAAACTCTAAAAATATTCATTTATTTTGCTCTTCAGATGTAAAGTTCTTAAAGTATAGTTGCAAATCAACTGCAGTGGGATCGTATTTGAAACAGGATGTGTTTTATTTTGAAAGGATCTTGTATATGCTGCTGTCAGAAGTAATACAATCGAAATAAAACACTGTTATAATGTAGTTAATATGAATATTCATAAGTTGCATTTTATAAATAAATGACTTAATGGTCACAAAACATAAATAGTTAACTTTTCTAAACAGAAAAATAAGAATTTCGTGGCTCTCGTTGGATTCTGGTCAGTAAGAAACTGGACCAAATGACTCTTTCAGTGTTAAAGGTTGCAGACTCCTTTAATAGAGCCATAGAACCATATTTTTTGAATGACTAATCGCTGATATGAATACCAAAATTGAAATCATGTATCAAACTAAAATTTCCAATTTTCCAATCGCAGCTAATGCTACCTTTTGCCACGCCCATATTTTTAACACAAATATAGACATTGTAAAATTGGAAAGTACGACCCATTGTCAATTTGGGAAAAGCTTTATAATATGAAGAACGTGACCGTTGTCAAAGTTTTCTTTGTATAAAACTGCTGCATCTACTGTTATAGCTATGTTTTGGCTTTTACTTTGAAGAGTCTGTGTTTTTGCAGGAAGTGTAAAAATCTTTATTAAGCTATAAGGGCAGTAAAATGCATATTAGCTGAAGCTTCTCTGTTGTGCTGTGGTGCTTAAAGGGTAACCAAACAGGCCAGTTGGAGGCTGACTCAATTCTCAGCTAAGATTTGAAAAATACCAAAAAGGGGGCGGGGCTAGTGGTTGCGGACTGAGCAGCGGAGGTGTGGCTTGGATCTGTGATTGACTGTTTCGACAACTGAAGGCCTGCAAATCATGCTAAAGCTAACACGATAACGACCGACTGTTGCAGAACCAAAGACGAGGCAAGAGTTTTATAGTGAAGCTGCAGAGCATGATGACATGAAACTTCTGGGACGTACACCAGTTGACCAATCACAAAATCCAACTTTAATACCTCATTTGAACCCGTAGATGGCAGCACACAGACGGTTTTTCACTATATTTTCAAGAATTAAACAACTTTATTTTAACTTGTGAAAAATTTGGCAATGACCAACAGACAGCACTTTTAAAGCCTGATTTATAGAGGTCAACTGCCCCAAAAAAGTTGATTTAGGGTTTGGTTTCCCTTTAGCATGACCCGTTGGCAACATCTTACCAGTCTGGTGCTCCAACGGTGACCAATAATACTGGTCTAATGTAATTTTAGACAATTATTTTACTGATTTTTCTGCTTTATTTTTCTGCCATATGCAGCAGGATACATAATTTTATAACAAAATAAAGGCCACAAGAATTTAAATGGCAAATATCCTCCATTTAGCATTTATAAAGAGGCTTTAACTCTATCTATTGGCTCATGAGCTGGTTCTAAATTCAGGTGAATTGGCAAATGGTGAATGGAGATGAAACACAAATACAAATCCTGCTTCCTGACCTAATTTCAAAACAGATTTCTCGCCTGTTTTCTTGCTTGTTCTCATAACTGTCTTCACACGATTCAATCAGCCTAACCAGTTTCCCCTGTCACCTCTGGAACCCCCTCCTGTGGCTCTGCAGTCTTTTCCATGTTCTTGACCTTCTACTAACATTCTGACCTCTGGTCGGTTTTTGTATTCTCATTCTCATCTGCTTATACCACAGAGGGTTTTCTTTTCTTTTTTTAAGGATTCCTGTGCAACTCACATGGGCTGTTTGGCTTTCAGGTCAGCTGCTTGGAGCCTGTGGACGTGGACGTTGCTGTTTTGACCGGACCTGACCTTGTGAACACTCACCTGCTGTCCGTCTCCTTCTCGACTTCAAAATGAATCTCTTTCAGCTAAAGTAAGTCCCTCATGTTACTTTTACTTCTAGAGGATTTCTTTTGCTAAAAGTGTTAAAAAAAACGACCTTTACATGCAGAGAAATAATTAACAGCTAGTTCACTGTGATTGGTAGCTCCCCCTAAATGGTAAAAGCTACATTTCTGATGGTTCGGAATTTCATCCTAAAAAGTTTCACTTTGTAAAAATTGTCAGCTGGATGTGAAACAAGTCGAAACCTGTACACTTTTTTTTCTTTACCTGTGCCAGAGGCACCAATTAAAGCTTGATTTCCATCATGTCTGCTGCACGCTGCAAACCGTAGAACTGACACAACCAACACTCATGTTTTTCAACTGCAGTGAATGGAAATGTCATGCTAATTGGAATTTCCTGTTGCCATTCTGGAGGAAACTCTGCTTTAAGACTCTAACCCCCGTTCATTCTCTCAAGTCGATAGCGTTTTGACACAAAAAAAAGAAAAAAAAGAAGTCCCCGTAGAGGCTGAAACGGATGTGATTATTCCCGGTAAGTCAATTGAGAACAAGTTCTCATTTACAATGACGACCTGGCCCTTTGAGGCTTGTTTTTAGTGGTTGGAGAAAACCACATCTATACGTTGGGAGAATGAGTCCACACAGAAAGGACTCCGCTTGGATTTGAACCAAGGCCTTCTTGCTGTGAGGAGAGACTTCTAATCACACCACTGTGCAGCCCTTACCCTCTACATTAGTTTGAAACTGAGGCCATTAGAGGGTAGAGTCTGACCTAATCATCAAATGTCCTGATTGTCGTTTTGTGACTCATACTATTTCAAGGGTTTTAACATTTAGGTTGGAGTATCTCCTTATGCAGATGACTCATTGTTATTTTCAAGCCAGCTGAGCAAGGGTTATGGCCATTATAATCATGTTCCAAAAGGTCATCTATATGCTCTGGAAAAACACCAATGCTTTGTCAAAGAGTCTGGAGCTCTGTAGAGAAGACGACCTAACCCAAGGTCCTCATACCCAGTTTACCTACTTGATACTCGTCTACTTCTTCCTGTTAGAAACTGGACAGGGCTTCTCAAAAATTTAAGCCATGCTTAGTTTGAGAACAGAACCAGTTGAGATCCTTGACATTTCTTGTAGACAATCATCAGTAAGTTTGAAAAAAATACTTTCTGTGCTTTTGTGTTCTTTCAAAAAGGCACTGCTTGAACATTTGGGAAAGCTCAGGCAAGCTTGTTCGCTCACCTCTCCTCCTTCTGTACCTCATTATCCTATGTTGGTTATATCTTTGTATGGATATAAACCTCTGTTGGTTGTCTTGTTTATGCATCAATCTTGCTTTGATTGCTTGAAATAAACAATTTTCCATTCCACCTACCTAAAATTGACTTTAAGGTCAGAGTTGAATTCCACATCTATGAGTTCCATTTGATGGACCAAAGGGGCATAAAAGGTGAAGGGCTCTTCGGCAGTTGTCAGGCTGTTCACCACACACCGTGCTGTTGTTGCAAGTGTGGAATACCTACAGAAATCCAGGCATATTGCTTCAAAATTCCAGAAAGTTTAATTGTGAAAGGATACTGGAAGTTTAATTTGGCACATTTTTTCCTTTTTTCTCAGCACATTAGTCCATTTTTCGCTTCAAATTTGATGTCAAACATCCATTTGACACAGGTGGGGGGAATGTTGGAACATTTTTCTTAACATGTTCTTGCTAATGCTATTTTTTCTGTCATATTTTTTTCTGTAGTGCAAATGACTATAATTACAAATGGACCAATCAAATGTCTCATCTCAAACAGTTGACATATTTCGTGTAGGTCCCTGTAAGTGGTAGGGGTGTGGACTCCCAACATACTCAGTCATGGTTTGCAAGAATGGTTGCCATTAAAACGATAATTCAGACGACTCGGACCAATTACTGCTTATTGACACCGTCAGGCTCAAACGTGGAATTATATGTGTTACAAAAAAACTATTACTAGTCATATGGTTGACATCACGCTCACTAGGTCCAATTCTCATGTACAATGGTCACACCCAGTGAACATTTCAATGTGGGGCCCATATGGTTTACCTTTGGGCTGAATTGGTGGGCCCCTGGTGGGTTTGTCCACGGGGTCCATGGTTGCCCCACCTGTGTTTGCCCACACTGGCTTGAGTGGGCACTCAGTAGTCTGGCTCGCTGGGCAGCGGAACTCAATAACTCGCTATGCTGTCCGCCAGGCGGCTGGTTTGTGTAAGGACCCAGACCACTGAGTCTCCACCTAAGCCAATGTAGGCAGTCCAGTACACAGATACAGTCAATGGACATGACGCTACAGATAAAGACAAAGGCCCACTACCCGCCTCTTAAGCTTTACAAGCATTCTTTTCTATACCAAGGTAGGGCCCATAAAATAACATTCTGCTGGTCATAACTGGCCCAAACCAATCAAGTTTAAGACCCCTGACCTAACCCCCCAAAAATCCTTCTGGACATGAATTCATCTTTAATATTAGCATTTTTCCGAGTCTCCATCCTCAGTGCATCCTTAGTAAAAATTACCCCTCTCACTTCTGAGCTGAAGGAACAACTTACCTTCCAGACCAAACAGTTGATACTCTCAGTGAATACAAATCTATGGCAGCATAATCCAAGATGAGCCGTCTTTTCAGGTCATTACTGCATAATCTGTCTTATATAATAACATATTGTAATATTTATCAAAGCAGGCCACTTGTAAAACATGTATTTGCTGCGACAGCTTTGGCGTGCCGCTGCAAAGGGGAGGGAAGGACAAACACAGGCTCCCCTTTGGGAGCGGCCCAGTACAACCAGACTCTTTCACAGAGCGGCTCCACTGGTGTAGCTCGGGGTTTGTGCATCCTTCTTAAGCATCGCTTGTTTACCACTTCCTCGCCCAGATCTGCACTCCCCTTCAGGTCAGAGCTGTGCAGTTCTCAGCCAAGAAAGTGTCCCAAAAATAGTGCAGGGAATACGGGGATGAACTTAGGCAAGTGCAAACCCACAGACGCTAATGTATGCAGACGGGATTTATCTGTCACTATAAACACATACGAACAAATGGGAGTGCTAAATGGGAAGAAAGCCTGCAGGGAACCTGTTGAAGTCAATTATACACAAGTCTATCAACAGCCAATGCTAATATGCAGCAGTACAATTGAATCATTGGTGCAATTACCTACAAAACTGCCAGCTGCATTTTTGGTTCGGAACAGACAGGATGCTTTGAAACTTGTGTGTAGAATATCTACTATTTGCAGTTCAGATGGCCTTTTAAACAAAGCCCATCTTTTTCATACGCGTTCTGTTATTTCATATTTACTTCAATAAAAGCTCAAGTTCTAAACTGAGACAAATGTAAATGCTCAGCTTTAGTTCTCTTTGACAACATCCAACACAACATTTTTTCTATTAAGAAATAATTGAGTCTAACTTTATCACTATTGTGCCTAATTCATTTTTAAGGGTGATTTGCTGTTTTTATTTTTTCTAAAAACCAGAAAAATTATTTGTTGATCAAATTCATCCATAGTCCGTTGTCATGCTTAAAACCGTAAATTCAACAAAAGTTGTTACAGGAGAATAATTAAACTTATCAACGTGATAATATTACTATATGTATGCATCATCTACTAGGATAATACAATAAAAACTATAAAATAGTAACATAGAAGTGTACAGTATTAACATAAAGCCATAAAAAACTAAAGAAAAACACTAACAAAAATATTAATAACTTAAAAGTCCAAAATTATAATATAAAAACTAGTAAATATTAACATTAAAGTTTGAAATACTTAGATAAAAAACTATAAAATAATAACATAAAAGTATAAAATAGTAGCATACTAAAATAAAATACTAACGTAAAAATAAAAATCTAATTCTGCATCTGTAAAATACTAACATAAAAGTATAAAATACTAGCATTACATCTGTATAATACCACAAAAAAACAATAAAAAAATAACTTAAATGTCTCAAATACTAATATAAAAATAGAAAATATTCACGTAAAAGTGTCAAATACCATCAATAAAACCATAAAATGCTAACATAAAGTACAAAATACTAACATTACATCTGTGAAATACTAACATAAAAATATAAAATACTAACAAAACATTGGAAAAATACTAACATAAAAATACTAACAATAGAAGAAAACACTGAAATAAAAACTAAAAAAAAGAGAACATAAAGGTATAAAATACTAACATTACATCTGCATAATACTAAAATAAAAATATAAAATACTAAGAGGAAAAAAAAACTAACAATGGTACAAAATGCTAAAATAAAAACAAAAAAGAACTTAAAAGTATAAAATACTAACATAACATTTGTAAAATACTTGCTTAAAACACTAAGACAAAAACAAAAAAAAATACTTGCTTTAGTGCAAAATGCTTAAATAAAATCTGAAAAATGGCTAAATAAAAGTAGAAAATACTAACATTATCCTCACAATACTAACATACAAGTATAAAATACTAAAATGAAAACTAAAAAGAAATACAATACACAAAAGTAATAAAAACTATAAATTACGAAATAAAAGTATAAAATACTAACATAAAATCTTGTGAAATACTATCAAAAGGCTGTCGACCTGGGTCTACCCCACCTTTGCAACAGTATCCAGGTTAGGCTCTGGCACCCTCATAACCTCAAACGAGATACAACAGCAGATTAAGAAGATCAAAGTATAGAAAAACAGTCATTGATTTTTTATTAGCATGAAAACTTAAAAATAACATGAAAGTTTAAAATGCTAGCATAAAAACTAAACATTTAAGCATAAAAAACATTGCAGCTATAATATACTAATATTAAAAATACTAACATTAAAGCTATAAAATACTATCAAAGATACATCAGACAGAAGTTTATAGAAATAAATATTAATAATAATAATAATAAAATGGCATTTAGGGATTTTTGAAGATAAATAAAAAGTATTTTGCTTATTGACTGTGAAATTCGGGAGTAGAAACCGTCATTTATTAACAACCTCCCGTCTTAAGCAGCAGAGCTGTCTGTCAGCTCCTCGTCCGTCCCCCTGCCTGCACTGCCACTCCTTATCTGGACTCTCAGCCCACCGACTGCTGAGTCGAGGAGCGGATGCAGTTCCACTTTAGCGCATTGTCGTCCTTTGATGTTGCCCCCTCCCCCAGCGAAACCCCCCCCGGTGAGGAAATTTGTTACGTTAAAGAAACGGGGACTTCAGTTCTTCCAGCCAGGAATCTGCTCGAGCTCGTATTGAACTGACCTCAGACAAAAGGAATGTGTGGTTGGGAGTTAACTCGACTCAATCGAGACAATCGATACGATTTGAACCTTCTTTGATCAATAGAAATTCGCCTTCTCTTCTTTTTCACATCAGTTCCACTTCAGCCGTCAGTGAGTAAAACAAAACTGAACAAGAAGATCCTGGAAGGTGGTTCAGTGTCTCAACAACCGCAACTTTGACGTTCTTAATTCAAATGAATGCATATTTTGTGGATGCTAGATGGAGAAAAAATTAGACAAGAAATCTTTCTTCATTCAAGGGAAGAAAGCATATTTGAAAATGTTTTCTCCTGCTCTTTAGGCGTCTGGCATCTTTTATTTATCTTTTCGCAATCAGTTTCAGCTCGTTTAATGAAGCACAAATCCATTTAGGAATATGTGCTGAGCTATGAGTGCGATAAACTGGCTTGCTTAAAGACTACATTTCTACTCCGGGGCCCCAAGAGGGAATGATAAAATGTGTCCCCTGAGGCCATTTCATTTCTGTCGCGCCTCTGCAGAGCATTGGGTTTTCAGGGGGAAAAGAAGATCCAAGTTATCAAATTATGGATTCAGTATTATGAAGAAGAAAAGCCTCACTCACCTGGTATCAGCCTTGGCTGACATGCCATGAATTATTGAAATTGATGGAAATGTTCCTGAATCTGTGCAAAAAAACTCTTTTTTTTATTTGCAAGCTGTGGGTTGGAGACCGTCTCTCGGTCCTTAAGTGCTGCACAGCAAAAGTTAAGAGGCTCTGATTAGCTAAAGTGCACAACCCTCAAGGCGTCGGACTGGGGAACTTGAGGACAAATGTCAGAGCAGGGCTGTCTGGGATTATTCACTGACTATTTTTTGGGGGAAACTTTGAAGCACGAAATCAGAAAGCAGAATACAAATGGAAAGCATGGCATTAATAATGAAAGACTCATCTGGACCCAGCAGGTCCAGAAATCTCTAACTAGCATAACCTCATGTGTTATGAAGACTGATCTCAATGGAGAAGTCTTCATGTATCATTATGGCAGATGGTTGAAGATGCTGCATTTGAGAAAACACAATCACGTTATCGACAGAAATTTGACTAGTTTTTCGTAGATTTGACTATCTGAAATCTCCCCCTAACCCCTAAAAGACTATAAATATAAGTGCTGTCAATCAATTAGAACAATGAACCAGAATAAACGCACTTTTGTATAGAGTCAGCTTTTTGAGAAAAAGCCATCTAAACTGAAAAAATGACCAGAATAGATGACTAAAAATCAGTTGAATACCCATTTCTTCTGTAGGTGAGATAATGTCCAGCAAAATTTGCTTTGTTTGAATCAATGGTACGCCGTGTACGCCTTTGTGAAGCAGATATATATATATATATATATATATATATATATATATATATATAGTGCAGGACTATCTAGTGCCCTGGATTTTAATGTAATTTGGACAACATGCACTACTTTTTTAATCTATTAATTTTTAAGGCTAATATGACATCATCTCTTTGTCAAAGTAAAACCTTATTAGACATGAACATTTTAAGACTATTTATGAATCCACTATGATCTGATGAAGAAAACTTGTATATATTTAAATATTTTTTGAATGAAAATTTGTTCTAACGCAATACCTTGTAGTCTATGCTTTCCAAACCAACGAACAGCAATCCACGCAAATTTTTCGCAGAGACTTCTGGGACATTTCCAGAGCCCTGGTTTTTGAAATTGTAAATTTGTACATTTCTAAAGGATGGCGACTGCTGTATGTAGTGCACAAAGTGATGAATAGTGAAGTAATATGGACACAATCTTCGTGTTGTCAGGTTGAAATCTGGTAATGTTCACAATCTGGGACATTTTGGTTCTTTAGAATAGGATGTGGTTCTGTAGGAAAGACATTAAAAAGGAGCATTTTTGAGCCCAAATCCTTTTTAAGGTGTTTTTAACTGTCTTTGGATCTTTAATCTTTTC
>NC_050513.1:6943824-6945969 GCF_002922805.2 Oryzias melastigma
GAAAATGGTAGTCTGGGACTAAACGTATTTTTTTAATATCCGGTACAGCTTCAAATTCACCTTTCGGGTTAATAATTTACGCTATTTGGAGAAAGTTGTCCACTTGTTGTGTGCATCATTGTGAATCATATTCAACAAAATCTAACACGATTAATAATTGGTCACAACTTTGACCAAGCAACTCTTTTGCAATAAGTTGGGCCGTAAAGGATACAGATACGTATCCAAAAACTGATCTAGTACTGAGTAACAGCAGAATCGGTTGAAAACTACAGATACAAAAAGATTATGTTGGTAAAAAAAAAAGTATACAATCATTCAGAAGTAGATAAATACTTACTGGAAATATTTGTCAGGTTCACTTTTTTGTTGTGTCTCTATTGTTTTTGGATTTTTTTATGTACATGTGACGTCCAATCACAAGCTTGCTTCGATCGAGTCAATTACTATTGGCGGAAGGTAAACTACAGTAAAGGATTCATGTTGTGTCCACTACGTGCAGTATATGAAAACTCTTATTTTTTCACAGAAATCCAAATTAGGGACATTCCTATCAGAATTTTTTGTCCCCGATCCAATTCCAAGCATTTGATTTTAATGTTAATTCATGAACAATATATTGAAATGTGCAGTGAATCCTGTCAGAGGATAAGGTTACACAACCCTGGTGATTAGCTATTAAAAGGGACCAAATTGACCAGGCATATTAGATTTATGCCAAATGTACTCATTTAAAAACAGCAGCTATCAAGAGCAAAAAATAGAAAAGCAGGGTTTTTTTTACACTGATTTTAATAAAAAAAAAAAAAAAAGAAAGAAAGTCTTGAAGTGCCATCATGATTATCAACAAGTTTCCAGGATGATCAGCTGATTGCTGGGAAGGGTTTTACGTAAGAGCAGAAAAGAGAACGGAGATATAATAGTCAAAATGCTTAAATTAATACAGCAAATGCTTAAAAATACAACTGGAAAGTGGTTACTTTTTAGAAAACTGACGAAGTTATACACTTTTCTATTCTAAAGTTTAAAAAATAAATCCATAAAAGAGAAAAGGGCGAATAGGTTTAATGTCAAAGAATAAACTATGGAGCCCTGTTGAGCCAAAGAAGACCGACTTTAATGTTAAGCTAAGATAAAAAGACGCTTTAGAACACATGCAATGTGAAGAAATAATGCAAAATGGCAGACAAATAAAGTAAAACTGAGAAAAATAAAGGGGCGGAAGACGAACAAAAATGAAAGCTTGCAGGCACTAAATTAAAGAGGAAGAACACAAAAGCTGCAGTTTCACTCTGGGGACTGTCTGTAGCTCTAGACACAAGCCAAAAAGAATAAACTGTGGTGAAAAAAGGGATTCCTTTTTGAAGTGAAATGAATATTCTGGCTAACCTTTGTCTCACATCCGCCAGATAAAGGTTTCTTAAAAGCTTTCTTTGAAAAGAAGCATGAACTGTAGAAGCCCCATTTAGCTTGGATTAATTGTAGCCGCGTCGTTAGGGACTGCTAAGTCACTTTGAAGCTTTTAGAGTCTCTGCCACAATAAATACACGGAAGCCACATTACTTACAATTTACAGCTAACAAACTGGCTCCAAAAAAGCAAGAAAAACATTTTAAAAAATCCTATCCTTACTGTCACAACAGTGTACATTTATTAACACATTTCTGGCTTTTGTGGCAGAAAGATCTCCGCGGGAGGCCGCTCACATTAAACGCAGCGCGGCGCATGTAGCTTATTTTAGAGCTGGATGTTGCTTTTTGTCGAAAAGTCTTTTGATTTGTCGGTTTAGCTGTATGATAGAAGCAGGGATGCTGTCAAATTAGGACAAACGTATCTCTGCCAAGGAATGGGTATTTCACTGCGCCGTGAAAGGCCCCACTGGATTTAATTACTCCTAGCTAAGCGGTTTGTTTCATGTCGGTTGACTTAGCTTATCGGTGAACTTCTCATAATTAGACTTTTGCATCAAAACGTCTTTTTCTTTAATCATAATGTTAGAATTCATAAATCAATTCCTTAAGTGGATGATCTAACAAGTTGTTTTATGACTGTAAATATTCTTACTGCTTTCTTTTCTGGAACCCATCAGATCAGTACCTGTCTCAAGTGTTTACTACCCATTTAGAGAATGACAGGAACATTTGT
>NC_050513.1:6946101-6957413 GCF_002922805.2 Oryzias melastigma
ATCAGATCAGTACCTGTCTCAACTGTTTACTACCCATTTAGAGAAAGACAGGAACATTTGTGCATCAGTCAAGCATTTCTATTAGGCCATAGAAGTTCTATTTGGGTTATTTTGATTCGTCCACAAAAGGGTAGACAGGTTGAGCTTAGCTAAAACCTATTGATAAAGCTGAGGCCAGTCCTATTAACCCGTCCCACTGAGAGTATTTTGGGCAAGTCTTTGGTTTATGGATCGAATTCTTTAGCGCAGACAAATCTCATGAGCGTTTGGCTATGGGAGCCTTTAAATCTGGTACTGGGTCATGGGGGCAGCAGTCTAAGCAAAGATGCCCAGACTTCCCTTTCCCTGGCCACTTCCCTCAGCTCCTCTGGGGAAACCCCGAGGCGTTCCCAGGCCAGCTGAGAGATGAAGTCTCTCCAGCATGTCCTGGGTCTTCTCCGGGGGCTCTGTGCAGTGGGACATGCCTGGAACACCTCTCCTGTTTAATCTGGGCCAGGTATCTCAGCCACCTCAACTGGGAGCACCCACCCACCCCACAGAGGAAGCTAATTTCAGCTGCTTGTAGTCGGGATCTCGTTCTTTCGGTAATGACTCAGAGCTCATGACCATAAATGAGACCATTGGAACAAAGATCGACCGGTAAACTGAAAGTATTGCTCTCTGGTTCAGCTTTCTTTTCACCACAATGGAGCAGTGCAGCGACCACATAATGGTGAATGCAGCTGCAATCCACCTGTGCATCTCACGTTCCAATCTTCTCTTACTTGTAAACAAGACCCTAAGATATTTAAACTCCTCCACCTGAAGCAGGAGACCTTCGCCCACCCAGAGAAGGCAAGCTACCTTTCTCCGGTCAAGAACCTTAAAATACTGTATCTGCTTTTTTGAATGATTTAGTCATTTTAGTTCAATTACACCACGACTTCCTGTTTCCTTTTGGAAAGAGTGTGAAAAGACTAGAATTGGAAATCAACTTAAGACTATAGTTCTGTGTAATTTACAAGGAATGAATGTCCTTTCAATTGTAGGAATTGAGACCAACCGTGTCCATTTGTGCTAAATAGATGGTACAGTTTCTGGCTGCACTAAAAAACTTCTCTGCCATTTGTGCCTGAGCAAAGACACTACTTACACTAGTAGATCAGACATGTAAGCAAGACGCGTCGCAGTCGGCATACATCATCAACATTCTCCCTATTTATGTTTGTAATCTACTGTATATGGGCAGATACTTAAATTTACCGCTAGACCATGTGGACCCCTGTACCATCAGGTGTATCTATTTTTTTGTATTAATCCGAATGGTCAAGGAAAGGGTGTGCACTGGCAAGACTGTGGCGATACGATGCGTGTCGTGATACACGTGGACCAGTACGATACAATACGTATCATGATATATTCCAATACTGTACTTGAGACAATATTTCGCATTTTTTGAAGCGTATGACTTAGAAAAAACCTTTGTCTTTGAATATTACTCCCAGCGTTTTGACTGAGGCTACCGTACAATGCACGTTCTTATGTGCATTAGCCACCCACGAAGAACAGAAATCCAGGTTTTTGCATGATGCTGGCACCATCTTGGCACAGAGTTTAAGTACCCATCTAAAGATTAAATTATGTCTCATTGAGCAACGTAACTACCATGGCAACAACAAAAACCATGAGGCTGAATAGACATCTCTCAAGCTTGTTCTCAAGTTATTTCTTTTACTTCCCAATATGTAAGGTTTTGTTTAAACAGTTCTATCAACTGAGCATTTTTTTCCACATGTGTAGAGATAATCCAATTTTTAGTTAATTAATCACAAAAGCATTAAAATAAGGCCAGTAGTAGAACTTTGTTGGCCTTGCATTCATTATCTGTTTCAGTGAAAATAAATTTGAAAGGATGCAAACTTTTACTTGATGAACAGCAGTCTAAGTAGGTCCCTCTAGAGTCCTCCCACTAGAAGCCCCAATGGAAGCCCAGTTGATTTGCTCAGGGCAAAAAAATTACTTCAGACAGTTGTATTCTTAGTAAATGTGCAAATTACCTTTAGATTTTTTTTTAATCTCTGTCTCCATTTCATAACTTTTTGGTTAGATTTGTCAATCCAAATAAAGTGCTGAGGGCACTCGGCTTGAGAAGCGCTCCCTGTAGGACCTAAAGTTTGAAACTTGGAGATATGCAATCATAAGAATCCAAGTCAAGCTTTTTAATTAAATTGCATGTGATTGGCAACTGGTGTTTTAGGAAATCCTCGGGAGAGTGCGTTTGAGCAACCGCTTCCAATGAAAAGTCTTTAAAGGTATGAGTATTTCAGGCTTTCGAGTAAAAGCTGGCGTTCATGTTAGCACATTCAGAATAGACACCTAATATCCAAGTTAGTTTGAACAAAACAAAACAGATACTGCTATAATAAACCTTACTGTGATTATTTTAACTACCAATCTTGCTAGTAACACGTATAAAAACAGTCAGAAACCGCAACATGTTTGGAGCGTTAGTCATGCAACCACATTCACAATACCTGAAACCTTGTTAGTAACACATTCAAAAAATAGTCATCGCTACATGTTAGCTAGATAAGCGTATTCTCAACAGCACCCAAGCTTTTCTGCTATTAATTAACAAAAAAACAGACTGACATTTTGACAGAGCACCATGTACCTCTCAAATTTGCTTCAACATCAGTAAACACAGCCAGAATCAATCCATATAAAAGGTGCTCTGAATTATTAAGTGCACTATCACGTTAAAAATAAAAATAAGACTTTTAAGTTTGTCTTAGAGTGCGGAACATAAGGTAAAGGTTTATGTAAACTTGATGTCTCATGTCCTCTATAAATGTTTAGTTTTTTTATGTTGTTTTTTTAGTGCTTTCTTCTTTTTAAAATTTGAGTAAATTAATTAATTTTCTCGTGGTACCAAACATCATAAAGCACAGTTATTTAATTCGACTGAACTTTATTCTTTTAATAAATGACTGGCTTGAAAATCAGCAGAATTATTACGACTTCCTGAATACTTATCACGCTAAACTTAACCTTAACGCATTTTCTTTTCCTAATAAAAGTTTTTTTTTTGTTTTTTTATATACAAGTATTTAGATGAAGATATTGATGGATAGAGATAGAGAGAGAGAGAAAGAGAACTTTGAATTTGTCTTTTTACACTCAATATTTTTTCAAGTGTCAAATTATATTTTAAACAATGATTCGAGAGGTAGTACACGTAACTATTAAGACTACTAAACTCTGAATTATTTATCTTGGGGATGAAATCAGGAGAACCATGGAACAGCACCATTTATATCCTAAATTTTGCCTTATTGAGCCTATTAGTGAATAAGGAATGAAAAAAAAACTAATACTTCTACTGTATTTTGAAAATTATTTTTTATTGTATTATTTTATTTTTTAAGAACAACCTTTGCAATATGTTTTAAATGTATTGCACAAACATTTGTGAACTGGATTTATATGCCTTTTATGGACTAAAAAGTGGTCAGAATTCAAGTAAATTAATTCCTTCTGCACTAATTACAGAGTATGAGAGCAAACAAGAAAGTTTTAATTTGTGAAGTGGACGAATATTTTCCAAACATTTTTCTTAATTTGTTGATATTTTCTAACCAAGAAATAATGAAGAAAAATACAACTTGTTTCTCTAAAATCTCCATGATAGCCTTTATTATACATTCAGATGAAGCATCAGTCTGTATGTGTATGTGTGAAACTGAAATTATATCAAATACAGAACAGTATTCAGTAAATGAACCATATTCACATAAAAACCTTATAAAGACTGAAAACTACAGTAATGTTAGCTAAAACATCGCTAAGGATTAGCATTTGACACATGTTCAATTAACATCATAAAACGTCACAAACTTAAAACAAAATCGCTAATATTTTTGACAGCCTTCATATTTAACATAAAACTTACTCATATTGCCACTTAAAGGGCTGGAAATGAGTGGATGGCTTCAGATTGAACAGCAAAAACAATCACGGTCTGAAAAACTAGCTGCTTACTTCCTGCCACCTATTGGCTGAACATAATACAACAGGGATAACCATCGCCCTCTAGCGGTCTGGATGATCATTACAGACATCTCCAAGTTATAATGCACAGTACTTTTAGTCTATTGACATTGTATACCTTTATCATAGTACAAAGTTATACTTAAGGATCTTGGCTTATATGCTAGGGGGGAGTCTACAAAGAGTGGCAAATCCAGGATCTTAGTCTAATTGCTGGATTTAATTTCCAAATTTGAGGCCAACATGGAATTACCAAAAGTTGTTGATCCTCACACTACCAGGCTGGAAATACCTTGTGTTTTGTTGTGAATTCAGAATTGATCCTTTCTGAAATCAGCCTCAAGTGGCCATTTGAGGAACTGCAACTTTCAGTTAAATTTGGTTTTGATCTGCGATTCTGTGAGTATGTATACATTTTTCTAATTGATTTGTTGTTTTAAACCCTAAAGTAAAATGTCTTTTAAAGTGGCATCTCCATTAGCCTTTTAGATCTTGATTTTTACTCATCCAGCTTGAATCATTAATCAGCCATTATAACGACAAGAACAACCGTCAGTCTACAGAAAGAAAGTCTCATAAAAGATACATTTAGACCCAAGCTACAAGAAATAATCAAAGCAAGCTAAGATTAAGTGATGATGGAACTTCAGTAATGTAGGCGTGTACTTTAAAGCCCCCGAGGTCAGCTTGATGGGAAAATTTCAGTGGAGTATTTGAGTGCACCACGTTACAATCTCATATAATGAGCTGCGTTGCCTGCAGAGCTTCTGACTCCGTCGCTGCATGCAGATATATTTGGAACATTAATAACGTATGCTTAACAGATATACTTAGCATAGTAAAAAAGATGCAGATAATAGCCAGTTTGCTAGAGAAGCCGTCCTTAGAAGATAGTGAAACTTGCTGACAAGTCAGGCGAGATGCTGGTTAGCCAGCTGTCTTGTTAACTCGGAATGCAATGGACATTGGAGCTGAATGTCCAAAAAAAAAAAAAAATGTGAATGGTGCAAAATAAACTTTTAGGATTATGATGGGGGGCGGGTTTTGTTGGGTTTTTGCCTGCCAAAAGATTTTTTTTCTATTTGGTCTAAATTTTAATAAAATATGTAAAGGTTACCTTTGATTTCACCAATAATTAATGAGAAGTAACAGAACTTTTGATATATATTCCCCTCAAAATTGAGACGATAACAAAGATAGCCCCAAAACTAACAACTGACCATGTCAATGGCAGGTATTTCCTCCATTTTCAACTATGACACCATGACAGTGACATCTCCTCACTAGAGTAAAGATGTTGTCCTGATGTGTTCCACTCTACAACAAGTCCTATGCAGTTCTGTCAGGTCACATGTATATACGGTCTATCAGTCTTTGCTTCAGCTGGTCCCAGACGGGCTCTATAGTATTCAAGTCAGAGGTCAATGAGACGCTCCCACTTCCTGAAGTCCAGCTGTGACAATTCTGGTACCTTGTGGTGGAGCGTTATCATCCATGAACAGAAAACTGGGGGTGTGTGAATGGAATTGTATGATGATGATGGTTCTATGATGTATCTAAGGTAAGAACGTCCTGTGACTAGACCATCTATGATGCCTACCCAGACTATTGCACCTCCTCCACCCAAAAGAACCACAGGGACTATGTTGACCTTGACGTATCAGTGAACAGTAGACTATAGATCGTTGCAGCATTGTCCAGGTCACATGGTCTTGTGCTCACTGCAAATGTTCACAACAGTGTCTTAGTATCATTAAAGTCAAATGCATAGATCCTCTGGCATTAAACCTGCAATCATCTATTAATTAGAAATGGGCTAAAATAAAGAAGGACTCTGTTTAAACCGTAATAATTGAAAATCAAAAGTTGAAATAATGAATTATGCATACAATGTTTGTGTTTTAATATCATAAGACATACTTTTTGTTTTCTGTTTTTGAACTGTCTTTAACTGATCTCCTAGTCATAAGCACATAGTATTGGATTAGTAATGGTCTCTATTTTATTTATTTCTATGTATGAATGTGATGTTTAATTGCTCTATTTTGGGATACAGGTGGTTGAGGACTGTGTAGAATGAACAACTTTGAACTCAAATGACAGGGGGCGGGGCTATTGAACTGGTGTAATGGTTGACCATTGACTATATCTGAGAACTGGACCAATTAATTATGATGTCACCTGTAGAAAATGACTACAACCTGCAGAAGTTGCTATTTTTTTGTGAAAAGGACCATGCCAAGTTGGAGCCAGACATCGTGAGGTTGGTCCGAGTTGGTCTAAGTCCAGGCCTCGAGGGCCGCAGTGTCTTGATTTCCAAGCCCTACTCATGTCTGATACCTGGCTCAGGTGTGTGCAGCTAATTAAAATATGCAAGTTTGACGAGGTATGTCGCCCTTGAGACCTAGAGTTGCCTGTCACTGCTATAAGTCATTGTTTCCATGGCAACCACTTTCAGTGAGCTTGATGGAGGTCCACATCCCACTTTAAAGTGAGGCAATCTGTCGATACTGTAATTTTTATCGAGACATTTGATTGGTCAGTTCATAACAGGAATAACTTAAATCTAAGGAAACAATATTATAAAAATAAATAAGGATTAGCAAGAACTTGTTAAAAAAAAGATTGTGGTTATTCTGATTGGCAGGTATTGCTGCTTTTCTAATGTGGTTGTATCAATCATTTAAGAGATGACTGTATTAAAAAGTGATGGTGACTTTTCGGATTGTATCGGGTCAGTTTAAAGGCCTTTTTATGCTTTGTAGAAGGCGGGATTATGTGTTGTAGAAACAACAGCGGAGAAGGTCTGACAGCTGATACAACGTGTCTAAATTGATTCAATTGAAACCCATTTGTTTCAGCTTTTGCTATCTCTGTAAATTATCGTTATCTTATTGCTGAGGTGAGTGCAATTTTATTAAATAAATGTCTTTATTTCAATTCCTAGGAAAAAGCATTCTGGTTATTTAATGAAACATAAATTAAATTTGTTTGTCTTCTACTGCCTGTTTTTGTGCAGGTACGGTCTTTGGGCAATTTTAATGTTAAAAAAGCAAAAATGATTGAAATCAAATTTGAAGAAAACCTTTCTTGTGATTCCAAAAAAATACAATCGACCTTAAACGTGAAATCAGACTCACTTTTCCGTAGATTTTTCATATTAACTATTATTTTATCTAAAAGTTGTTATTTAGAAGATGCCACCCAGGGACAACTCAGAGCCACAGTTTGGCACTTTATTTTAAATGAGCTGCTCCTATCGCGCACCCACCTGCTGAATACTGATGATGGGGAAAGTGATGTTTCTTCTCAGCTGTGTCTTCACATGCGTCGTGCTCAGTCACAGCGACACGACTTAGTCTTCACTATCACCACCTACCTACATTCAAGGGGTTTTTTTCCTCCAAACTGCTGCCAGCACTGATAAGAACAAGTAGGAACCATTTTCTTGCAAGGTTTTGTGGACAGAATGCAGAATGATCAGATATTAATAAAATAAGTCAAAGTTCTTGAAGTGAAAGTCTCACACGTTCATGTATTGGATTCTGTCAAAGGTTCTTTTAGACATTGAACTAATCCATCTACATTTCAAGCGTGATACGTTGGCCTTGACCTTAGAGTTTCTTAGTGCATTGATCTGCAAACTTTTCTGACAGAATTTAAGAAACTGAGCCAATTGTGGAGATCTTTTGTTCCTTCAAAATATTTTTTTCTTCCTCTAACTGCAGTCATACTGTTTTTCAGTTAACTATTCATCATAGAAGTCCTTGGACGATCAGAAAGCCCACATTTGTTGAGAATTTAACTTCATCTCTACCTTTTTCTCAGTAAAGTCCTCGTTTAAAGAGCAGCACCAAAGCCCTCACCATGATACCACCACCCCTATGGGTCACAGTCGAGTACAGAAGTAGAGCGAGTCAATCTCTGATTGGAGGATTGCAGGTTCCCGCCTTGTCTGGCCATGTGTGGCGTGTAAAAACTCAATCACACTTTCAGCAATCACGGAATCAAAACGTTCAGCTCGTTCAGGACATTACTGCTTGTATTTTAGGTGTTTATAAACTTTATTGGTTTTGAAATATTTATCAAAACATGGCCCACAGGAAATGAATGAGAAAGTCTTCAAATTTAGTATTTTTACTTAGATTAGCAACAAGTTTTTGAATATATTTATAAATCAACTATTTTTTTCATCTTTTATAGTTATTAAAACAATTTAATTGAGCTGTTATATTAGCATTATGCTAGCTCATTTGGGTAACTTGTCATTTATTGAGTTTTTTAAGCTAATTTAGAGTTTAGCTAATATTTTAGCCACAGGCTAACGTTTTTGACTAATTTGGTGTACTAAAAAACGTTAGACTATTTCTGAGTTTAGCTAGTACTTATACAACATGCTAGCTTTTTGGCTAATTTAGTTTACTAGGGAATTTTCTGCCATTTTGAATTTTAGCTAGTATTTATACAACATGCTAGCTTTTTGGATAATTTAGTTTACTAAGGTATTTTAGGCTATTTTGGAGTTTAGCTAGTACTTATACAACATGCTAGATTTTTGGCTAATTTGGTTTACTGAGGAATCATAGGCTATGTTGGAGTTTAGCTAGTATTTAAACAACATGCTAGCTTTTTGGCTAATTTAGTTCACTAAGGAATTTTAGGCTATTTTGGAGTTTAGCTAATATTTAAACAACATGCTAGCTTTTTGGCTAACGTGGTGTCTACTACGTTTTTTGGGGTTCATTTAGAGTTTAGCTCATATTTAAGCGAATCACTAAATGTTCGTGCAAATTTGGCATTTATTAGGGATTTTTAAGCAATTTTCAGTGCTTAGTGCTCTTTCATAGTTCTTTAAAAATATGTCCTATCTTTTAGCAAATTGAACATTTTGCAAATAGATTTTCCATTTTCACGAAAATGCAACACAACAGGTGGGGAAGCGCACCAAGCTCCAGTGGAGACTTGGACCAATGGGAGCCACCAATTTCCAGCACCACACCTGAAAGAAATGAACAAAGACAGACACACAAAGATCCACAAAAGCATAGAAGTCTCACTCTGACAGAAATAAAATACACAAAACACAGAACAAAAAGAAACCAAACCAAATACGGCCACAGCTATAACACCTTCTCCCCCTCCAACCACCAGAGGGAGCCATCTCCTGAGTATTGACATTCTCCTGACCACTCCTCTTCAGTCCGTTTCCCATCAGCCTTTGCCTGCTGTTTCTAGATCCCACCAGCTGTTCCACATTGAGCAACTTCACAAGTATTATTTGAGTAGCCCGTTACGAACGTTTTGTTATGCGCTAGCATACAGTCTGAGCATTATTTAATTATTATTTTGACTCCCGGCTGTTAAAAAGTAGTTAAAAAGTAGTTAAAAAGTCAAAAAATAAATAAATAAAGTAAAGTCTAAATACAATAATTAAACCTGGTTTTAACCCATTAATGCCTGTTGTCTCAAATACGCGACAAACTCAATCAGATATAAAATTAACTACATGTAGCATTTACCTAAAAGCAAAAACACATGTCAAAATATTTTTTCATAGCTTGAAAAAAGGCATTTAGGGGTTAAAAATATCACAGGCTGAGATGGTTTGTTAATGATAATTCTAAAGACAGGCAAAGCTCAACGTCTGAGTTCATCATGAGAGCTAAAGTGTATTTTTGGCTAACTTATGTCAGTGTAATTTTATGTACAGCAAATTATAACTAAACTGCACACTGAGCTTCTTTTTAGTTATTTATGCTTAATTGTTAAAATTCTAAAGTGAAGACCCCCCTAAGCAATAATTAATATTTACAACCTAGCCATTATTCCTGTGTAGTACAGCAGTTGTTCTTGTCCTGTTGGGTTTGAACCACAAAAATGCAAACGTTAAGCTGTGCGTTAATTCAAAATCAAAGGGGGCCCGAGGATGAAAAGTTCATGGATAAAAGTAGGAGACAACAGGAGAACTGGAATAAAAAAAAATGCAAGGAAACAGCTTGTTTATGACAGAACCAGCTTCTCTACCATTCCATCTCTCTGGGGGGAAGAAAAGAAATCACTTGACATTTTTTGGATTGCGCTAAGTGAAACATGAACAGCGTGTTGCCTCCTGTGAGGCAAAGACGAGCTTGCAGCATTGCTGGAGGAAGATCATTTGTTTGTATCGAGACTCCCAGCAAGCTAAAGGTCATGTTTTTTTTGTGTTTAATTTTTGTATGGATTTATTGCCTTGTACGGTGCACCCTTAGTTTTTTTTTTATATATGTTCAACTTTAAGGTGACATGCTGACTAAGCAAACAGA
The DNA here is from genome assembly GCF_002922805.2 of Oryzias melastigma. Lineage (NCBI taxonomy): Eukaryota > Metazoa > Chordata > Actinopteri > Beloniformes > Adrianichthyidae > Oryzias > Oryzias melastigma. Next base: position 6,956,433 of record NC_050513.1, read on the forward strand.
TCAAAACAGCACATTTCTAATCACTTTATTATGTTTTTTTTTACCAAAAGCTGCTTAAACTGAAATTAAAAAAAAAATTAAAATGTACTTGGATATTATATTAAAAAATGTAGCCAATTAAAAAAGCTCCAGAGGAAGATTCTTCTTCTAAAACAAGATGGTGAGTCAATAATGTGCTCAAGAAAAATTCATTTTTGTCCATTTAAGCTCACTTATTAGTCAAAATTTGGTATTAAAAAAGATTTTTGATCATTTTGTAAAATAAAAATAACAAATATTAGACAAAATCTCATATTTTTCATTGAATTCCAAAGGCTTTGTTTCAACTCCGACTAAATTTACTTGTTAATTGCTCCAAATAACACAGCATTCAATTACTGTGATTTTATTTTCATTCTTGAGTTTGTTTTATAACGCTTCGAACATATCAGAAAATATTTTCTGCGCTTTCAAACGTAAAATTCAAAACCATAAAAACCAACCATTTATCTTCAGAAGCAGCTTAATTCCTGGAAGTAACTCAGCTACTGTTGATCAAAGGGGAGGAACTGTCTGTTATAAGGACATTTTGGAAAAACCAATTAACCTTTTGTCATTGACTGAGGGTATAAATTTTGTCCCTAAATTGTTGCCATATAACGCCCAGAGAGAGACGAAACAAAACCTTAAAAAAACTCCAATTTGTCTAAACTTTTTAAATTAATTTATATTTTTTAAGTTTGTTTTAACATTATATAGCAAAACAGCACAATTTGGAATTTAGTGTAAAAACAATATTGATTTGTTTGCAGAGTATTTAGTTTTCAACGCTTTTAACTTTACTCTTTTCTTTTATCTTTAAAACTGTATTCTGTGATAAGTTTTTATATCAATCTCTCTAGTGTGAATCTTTAATTTAAGAGATATTTTTTCTGATTAATTACGCTTTATATCCTCAATTAACCTGAAACGGTCCAAAAAGACTAAATTTCCACTTGAAAA
>NC_050513.1:6957508-6957941 GCF_002922805.2 Oryzias melastigma
AAATGTGGTATTAAAAAATATTTTGGATCGTTTTGTAAAATAAAAATAGCAAATATTAGACAAAATCTCATGATTTTCATTGAATTCTAAAGGCTTTGTTTCAACTCCGACTAAATTCACTTGTTAATTGCTCCAAATAACACGACATTCAAGTACTGTGATTTTATTTTCATTCTTGCGTCTGTTTTATAGAAAATACAGAAAATATTTTCTGCGCTTTCAAACGTAAAATTCAAAACCATAAAACCAACCATTTATTTTCAGAAGCAGCTTAATTCCTGGAAGTAACTCAGCTACTGGTGAGCAAAGGCGAGGAACTCCATGATCGGGTCACGAAGTTAAAGGAGAAATCATATATTTAAGCAAAATGGATCTTTTTTTAAAGGGCTAAATGTGTATTTTTACCTTACTTCAAAAATGATCCATTTTTTTT
>NC_050513.1:6958205-6965369 GCF_002922805.2 Oryzias melastigma
AGCAAAAGTTGGAGAGCAAGTTTCCCGTCCCCGTCGGTCTGGCTTTCTGTCAGAGCTTAAGCCCGACTGTTTCAAGATTAGACCCTGAACCGCGTTTGATCAAGCAGTTTAAAAGGCGTTTTCTACATAATTCTCAGTCTCTCACCTCTCTCTGCTCCCCTTTCCCTCGTCTGTCTGCACAGTTTAAAACCGAATCGCAGGTGATGCAGGAATTAGCCCTCGACCGGAGAGAGGGTTTTAACCAGCCTTAAGCTCATCAAAGAACTCATCACTTTTATATGGCGCCATATTACCACATGCTGTCGTCTTATTCAGCTGCCAGAGAAGGAAAACTCATGAAATGTTAATAGTGCAAAACATGACATAAGACTGTTCTGGTGAGATTTGACTTTCACTTGCTTCTTTTAGCGCAATCAAAAAGTTGAATAAAAACTCATTCGTGTCTAAACAATGTGCTAAATTTAAAAAATATATTTAAAAAATACAAATGTTCCAGAAAATCTTATTCTTTAACACCAGAGATGTCACCAACGACACCAAAAGATCACACACATTCTTTGACACTGTGTAAATCTTTGACCAGTCAACTTGAATCGACTGATTCTGATGTGGATTCTGTATGAGTTTAAACTCACCATTTAATCACTACTTAGTAAGACGCTGAGAAAATACTCTGAGACCAGCCCCCATAGCTTCAGTCCCAAAAAAACGATCAGTTTGTTAATGATGCCATGCCAGCCCTCAGTAGAAAACTTCATGTTGTTTCCCCTTTGTAAACTAAGCTTGTTAGACAAAACTTTGTAGCATTGTGGTTTAAAGCGGAAACACATGAATGGTGCCACTCCAGTTCAGAGCAGACTCTGAATACCTAAAAATAAAGCCCCTTAAATGATAAAAACTCTTGGAACAGGAGAGATTCCAGATGGATTGTCTCTGCTCCTGTCTTTGGCAGTGGACCTCACCTCTGGCTTGTCTTGTGCCCCCACCTGTCCCCCAATATAATCTGGATAAAAGGATTGTCTGTGCCCTTATTCTTAGCAGTGGACCTCGTCTCTGGCTCGTCTTGTGCCCCTAGCTGCCCCCCAGCTCCATCTGGATGAAGCCCATCTGCTTCACTCCAGCCAGGAAGACCAAGTGGGGCCCAAATGGTTTAAAAGTGTGCAGAATATGTGGGTCCCACTTGGGTTTGTCTGCAGTTTCTGTGGTGACCCCACCTATGTTTGCTCTTAAGTGGGAACTTCGTTGGTTGGCTTGCTACGCTAGCCAGCTGCCCGGTTGAGAGCGTAGTTTTGTAGTGAGTTCCATTATATCGAGCTAGCAAGCTTCACTGTATCAAGCTAGCGAGCTCCACTGTATCGAGCTTGTAAGCTCTGCGGTATCAAGCTAGCAAGCTCCATTATATCGAGCTAGCAAGCGCCACTGTAGCATGCTAGTGAGCTCTTCAGTAGCATGCTAGCGACCTCTGTTGCTCCGTTGTTGGTGCTATGGTGTATCGTATCTCCTACCCCCAGAGACATTAGGGTTTCAAGGTGTTTCAACACATTTGAGGAGTCTACATGTAAATGGGATGCACATGTTGGATGTGGGTTGATATAGTCTTTAGTTTATGAGACGGGTGGTTGAGTTTTTGTGTTTCACATGACTAGGTTAAGGAGGTTTGTGAGTCAATCCAATGGGTTCATCTTTATTGGACAGTGATGCGATGGTCCTTCTGTAGGGGTTGGCAGTAGGTGGGCTGGAAATCGAAGCCGACACCTTCGTCCTCGGCTGTTCGGCCTCCGCTGTTGGTCAGGCTTCTCTTTTTCATGGCAGACTCTGTCGCTGTGATGAATTCCACTATTGGGATCTGATTGGATGAGACAGTAAAACTGAGACCTTTGGACAGAGCTCTTTTCCACTCCAGTGAGTTCCCTGTCAGAGAGATTTTTCACTCAACTTTGGTGTCCAGAGATGTGAGTTTAATGTTCATCTAAACGAAGTTTGTCCTCGAGTTTGACAAGTTGGATTCGCAATTTCTGGGATTTCTTTTCTTTCGTATGGTTGTGCTGTGTGGTCTGTGCTATACTGACCAGTTTCATGACATCTCTCAGTGAGGCCGCTACGAAGCCTTCGTAGATTGGATTATTGATAAAATTGATTTGTATTATTCTTTAATTTGGTGTATTCGGGCTGTCTGAATGATGCTCACAATTTTTGCGTCTTTTGTCTTTCGCTTTTATCAAAGGCTGATCCTTTCCTGTCTGCATCTCAGACTGAAACAGAGATGTTTTTTTAGTTCATTTGTTCTTTGGATGTATTTTCGTATCAGCTGAAGGGTATCACTTCTAGCATACTTGGCTTCGAGTTTGATCCTCACAGGGTTCTTTTCTTCACTGCAGCTGGACTTTAAAGATTAAAAGTCTATGTGTTGTACAATGTTGCCATCCAATGATCACATTTATACATTTATACAGCAAACGTACTTATAATAAGACCCTGTTATTTACTTGGGATGCCACAATTCAGAAAACAAACTGTTGTGCAGAATCAAGTGGAAAGTGTATCGTAGAGTCCCAACTGCATACCAGTAAATTTATGTTGAAAGTGGGCTAAACTTACCAAAAAGTTAATTAAAAAAAGGATTTTTCTGAAATGTTTTGGGATTTTTTTCTTGCTGTTTTGTAAAACAAAAATTATGTATTGAACCGAAGCAAAACCATTCCCCAAAAATCGAAGCTTGAACCAAATCGTAAAGAAAGTATCTCGTTGCATTACTAGTTTTTACCAATTAAATGTTTTCAATTAGTGTAGCCGAGTGGCCAAGTAAGGGAGTGTCCGCTTTAATACTCTCGATGCCTGAATTTATTTTTCAACTATGTTGAAAAAGAAGCAAAATTAAGGTAATTTTGGAGCCAAACTGATGTATCAACAGTCGTTAAGGGTCAAAAGTTAATTATTTGTTGGGTCATATTCAGAAGGAAACCCTAAGTCTCCATATGTGGTATTAGATGGATGGATGAATATTTTCCCTGAAACCGTTGGTGCAACTGGTAATAAAATGAGAGCTAAAGTCACAGGTTTAAAATAAACCCCCAAAATATTTTATGCTTTCATTTTAAATACTACATATTTTTCAATTATGTCCTGTCTCTAATATCCACTGGGTCTAACAGGTGACCTGGCTCCGGACGGTTGTCTGCTAGGGTTTGAACTTCGAGCGATGGCATACGCTAAAGAACATTTCTGGTGAGGAATCTGCACGATATTTGGGGTGGATCCTTTTTGTATCGGAAAATGGCGAAGGCACGCTTTTCTGACAAAAACCAGCGACAGGGGAAATGCATCCTTGCACGGGACAACCACTTTGACACGACAATTGTCATTGGTTAACATTGTGAAATTGGCGACAACCACAACCAGGTAAAGAAATCAACTCATCTTATGTCTGGTTAGGAAAATAGTTCACATAAACTCGTATTTCATAAATAATTTGTTCTTTCATGTGCCAAAGGTAATATATGATCATATATATGGGCATAAGAAAAGCATAGTATAGGCTCTTTAATACCAATACCTTCATTTCTTGTTACATTTTCCAATATTTTCAAGGTTTTGTACTTTCTTCAGTCAGTTCTTGGATTTTACTTCCACTTTAGCATGGAGGTCAAGGCTGGGTGATGCATGACAGCATATGTTGACTTACCCAATGCCTGTTCAGCCAATTATGCAAAATCAACATTAACATTTTCTGTGTGCACGTTTTTTCACAGGACCTCATGGTTACTCATCAAAGTCCTAAAGCTTTCATGCGGTTTCATTTACTATGGACAACCTGATCTTTGTCCTTAAGCCTTTTTTTCTGTTTCATGTTGAACTCAGAGCTTTCGGTGAATGTCATGGACTTCTGGGTACAATACATATGTATTCAGGCGAGTGAGTCACTCTGCGATGTTTCATTGGTGTCATAGTGTTTGCCAATGGTTTTGAGTTGAACAAACTGTACATAATGCAGGAAAATTGAAGAGTTTTCTCCACTTTGTAAGCTAGAGCTGTCATTTCCAATTGAATTGGTTTATTTTATTTTTTTAAGTCATATGTATGACACATCTCACGGACGAGCATATTTGGTTTCCCTAGAAGCACGCTTTCCAGGACAATTACGTAACGCATATGTGTCGTCATCCCCTTCGTGGCAGGCCACTGCTGCCCTAGAGAAACTTCTGCAACCTTTGAAATTTAGTCAGACATATTTGGGGTTAGAGTTCTTCAAAAGAGGTTTGTTTTTTTTTCTTGTAAGGGCTGCAGGAAAAAAGCTGGGAGCAAATTGCTTCAGTTAATCACTGAATTATTCAAGAACTGTAACAGGGATGTGAGTATTCTGGCATATTGTGTTAGTAGCCTTGTTGTTTTTAATGGAAACTAATAAAACAAATCAGACTGTTTTGTGCCTGTTTAGTTATTTTTTATTTTATTTGTACTTTAGTTAAATTAAATATTATTTAGAACATTTTTTAAATAATAAAGCAAGAAAAAAATGCATAAAGGGAGTCCATTACACCTAGCTTTCTTCTTTACCTTTAAATTTACATCAAAATACCTGGATACAATGTGTTTCTGTCACAAACAAGCAGACAGCTGGTTCCACGAGCAGCAGGTTTATTTGTTTAGACAGGAACTATATACGATATAAGTCCACAAAGCTAAATCCGAGTCAGACAGGCAGAGGTAAATCACAAGCATGGAATCATAAGAAGAGAGTAGAGTTGTCAGCGTCCAGGAGAGGGTCAATCAATCAGACAACAAGAAGGGTCAGAAACATAAGATAAGGTCCAGATAGAAACACTCAGTAATGCAGGCACGGGGGCACAAACAATACTTCGCACCGAGTATTCACTCCAATGAATGTTTTGGGTGTAAAGTCACAACGAAGCAGTATTAGAAGAACATCTGCTTTAAATGTAATAATTAACAGTTCTGACAATAGATTGATCATCATTTCACTCAGTCATTTGACATAAGTGTACTATGGAGGATTGATAAAACGCATAAGATCTTATTTTAGTGTCATGTCCGGAGTGGTTAAAAACGACTTTATTTTACTATTATAAGATCATCTCATAAAAAAGAAAGCTTAAGTACATGAACGACATTTTACTAACAAATCAATTACTACTACTCAATAAGAAAAAAATCAGACTACTTCAGAACTCAAACTCATGACTACAACTGAGCGCCCCCTCCCCCTGTGCCGCACAACTCTCCGTTTTCCCCACCCCCGCCCCGCTCTGTGTGCACTGCTCCTTTTCTTTTTTATTTCTTGAAAGTACTTGGATGAATCTTGTTCACAACTTCCCTAAAATGAGCATCTTTTTTTGTTTGATTTCTTTTGTTTTTTGTTTTCTCGTTTGAGCATTTCCGTGAGCGCTCAAAAGATAATATTCCTTCATGTTCTTCCGCATCCCGGTCCGTGGCCCAGTGGTTGGGGACCTCTGCTATAGAGGATTACTTTTGATCCAACGGATGTATGCTGTTCAAACTTTAGTCCGATTGCTCTTTTAAAAACAAGAGGAATGGTGGCATCACATCAGAAATAAAACATCTTAATATTTGTGGAATGATCTCAGTCGAGTGCGTTTTTTTTTTTTTTTTTTTTTTTCAAACCACATTTGATCCTTCGGCATAAATCACTGTTGCCCCCCCCAAAAAAATTTGCCCCCACCCCCGTGAGCAATCATAACTTCCCTTGGGTTGGAAAGACAATTACCTCACCCTCCTGTGAAATATGCTCAGAGTCTGTAAAGAGAGACCAGAAGAGACAGGAAGAAAAGATGTTAGCGCTGGAGAGCAGGCGGGAAATGTGGGGGAGACGAGCCGCGCTCATAGGATGAGTCAGAAAAGAAATGGTCTGGTCCAAAGTTCAAATGGGCTGAGCTTTCAAACGGCACCTTTAATCATTCCAGCCATGTGTGGTTTCTTCTGCCGAACGGAGGGACGGGTCCTTCTTGTGAAACTGCAGGAAAGAGATAAGACCTGATTTATGTGACCGCGGGGCATGTTGTAGTCATGTCTTAATGCAAAATGTCATAAACAAGCCGTGTGAGCCTCTCTGCACCACAATAAATAGCAGCAAATGCCATTCTGAGACAAACCTGCTGGAAACGTGTGGCCGCGCTGCTGTCAGAACAGTTGGTATGCTGTAATAATGTTACACTGCAGCGGTAAATCAATATAGGGGGGATTTTTGAAAGTTTTAAATGTTGGATTATATTAGAGAAGGTGTATTTCACTTTTAACTGTTCTTGTGTGGAAACAAAGGATTATGATCTGTGGTGATCTATGACAGAGGTAGAGCCGTCGACCTTTGATTAAAAGGCAGCAGGTTAAGTTACTGTCATGCCTGCCAGTGTGTCAGAGTGTATTTGGACAAGACGCTGAACCCCGCATTGCTTCTGATGGTAAGGTCTTATCCAACACACATACCAGGAACGGGATGCACGATCAAGAAGGTTCTAGACGGGCATTCTTTTAGCATATGGTGTTCCCACTGGACAATCACTATCAAATTTGAGTCCCTGATTGGTCAAGTGGTTTCAATGGGCAAGCATTAGATACACAGTCTGAAAACTTACTGAAAGTCCTGTTACGTCCTGCTCACCTGGAAGGTGGGGCAAATGATAGTACATAGAGGCCCAATCGAAATTCTTCTCTTCTTCCTGCCCCTTTGTTTGTAGGGGCATTTGTGGTGGAAGGGATGTCCGAAATGGTTTCTCTTTTAAGGCCAACCGAGCCCTCTGTCATAAGAGGGTTCCGCACCGCTCTATGAGGCGGAGAAGTTGTGTTGCGACGTGTGAATCTGAAGTTTTGAACGCGGAAGCCCAAAACGTGCGATTTCATTGGAACTGGCCTCTTGAACGAGCGTTCCTGATGGAGGAGTAAGTATAGCTCAACAGTCAGGCTGCACTGTGACCGTAAAGCACTTTGAGCCTTAATCAAGGAAGAAATATGCTAAGTATACACCATTTACCATTACTATACTGTTTCAAAATTAACTGTGTGGTTTCAGTGTATATTATCATGTATTTATGGTCCAAAACATCAAAAATTTGAGATGGGCGATACTGAGCATTTGGGTATCGATCCGATACTGATCCAATACCAATCAACATTGACGATATTGATTAGTAT
>NC_050513.1:6965638-6966280 GCF_002922805.2 Oryzias melastigma
TTGATACCAATATCAATATTTTTTGTAACTGCGGTGGATCTGACATAAACCTCACAATATCAATTGTTTTTGATCGCTGTGAATGGTTTTTGTAAATTACCTTTTTTAAATTACTTGAAAAGAAAACACAGAATTAAAACAATAGTTTCAATTAAATGGAAAATTGTTTATTAAAATAAAAACTTCTTGAAATTAAATAAAAAGGGAAGAAGTAAATGCAAAACAGTCAACAAACCAAACGAATCAAGTAATTATGATACAAAAAAAAAATCAAAATGCTTAACAATTTAAAAAAAAAAACAGCTGGTAAAATATAAATAATTTGTACCTTCTTATCCCTTAAATAGAATAATAAAACAGGTGAAAAGTAACTTGTAAAAAAAATAACACAGAATTTAAATAGAGTGGACATATAGGGAACAATGTATGCTACCTGCATATTGGCCGGTATCGATCCTCGTCAGAGCTGGCATCTGGCTCAAAAACTGTACCGCTTACACCATCCCAGAGGTGAATTTCTAATGATATCCTGCCTCTTTGCAGAAACTCTGTCATAGAAAACTAGATATTTTTGTATATATTGGCTAAAAAATTGCATAATCGTCATTAAAAGACCACTGTAAACGCTTGGACGATTGGAGT
>NC_050513.1:6966438-6983542 GCF_002922805.2 Oryzias melastigma
CATAATCGTGACTAAAAGACCACTGGAAACGCTTTTAAAATAGCTCAAAACAGGATTGGAGTTGGACTAAGGTTTAGAAAAAGTGATGATGCATCACATTGTTGTGTATTTATTGATCAAAATAACTCAATCTTCAAAGCGTCTGATTCCTGTTTCTGTTGTGTGAGTCACCCAAGGCTGCATTCCTAATTTAGTGATTTTAATCGCTGGTGACTTTAAAAGCTCTACTGGCTGCATCAGATCCTCATGAAGGTAAATTCAGGGCAGGTGCATCCATTTTCAAAAGATCTTCATCTTTGGTTTTCTGAGCCACATTTTCCAAATAGATCCCTCTGCTTCTCCGTTTGTAATCGTCTGGCCCTGCAAAATTGTGCCTTTGAAAACCTGACCCATGCAAATGTGCAATTGAATAAACACTCTGAAGCTGGAGCCAAGATTTGAGGCTTGTTCTCGTGAAATGCCATATTTTATTCTTGAAACTGGCTCAACTGCTTTTGTTTATGCAATATTTATAATGTTCATTTAGCGCAGATCCGAACGAGGCTTGTGCAATTAAAAACAATTTTCCACGCAGCTTTATGTGCTGCATTCCGACGGGCGTATGCATAGGAATTCAACGCAGGTCCATCTATGGACGACCTTCAAAGCAGGATGTGTTGCAGGCGACATGTTGCCATCCTCTTTACGCTCACACTGAAAACCCATTGGGTGTTCTCGCTACTGTTTTAGAATGACTCACACAGCTGGAGACTAAAAATAGATCCCAAGACTGCCTCCTTGGCTCACAATCATGAGCTTTAATCTCTTTACACATTCCCCGCTTCTGTTTCACTACCCCCCCTCTGAATATAAATAAGAAAAATATTGTTATTAATAGTAAACAGGAAGTAAAGAAAAGGTTGATGCTGGGTTATGAACTCAGAATATGGGTCATGGTGTGATGATATCAAAGCTCCCGACCAGACAGACGGAACAGGGGAAGGCTTCCTTTCTGGTGGTTCCACAACATTTTTCCTTACATGACACACCAATCTGGGTTCTGTTTTTCTGTGGTGCCTCCTGAAAATCAATTAATAATTTAGTGTGTCCTGCCAAAAACCTCTGCTCGTGACGTACGTTGGTTTAGAGTCAGCTCAGCCGTGGCTGTGTGCTAAACGAAAACTCTTTCAGACACGTAGTTTGGAAAATCTGAGAAGCAAATTGAAGAGTAACACACCTGTAAAATAATAATTTAGTGAAATGTGTTTTTTTAATATTTATTTTAACATATATCAAACTATTTAGCTGAAATAAATGAATAAACTGGAAAAACTAACAAAAAAAATAATATTTCAACTGAAAAGTCATTTTATCTTTACTTAAATAGTTTATTTTTGGTGTCTATTTTTTAAAAAATGACCAAAAATATACATTAAAGTGTTGATTTACCTTTATAGATTCTGAAGACCTGTGCGATGAGAACATTCTGGCTATATAAAGGCTAAAAAGGAAATCGGTTGGTTGCATTAATGCTGCTACTAAGCCGATCATTAGGGCTGATCTGATACTGATCCGATACCGATCAATATCTGACATGAACCTCAAAATCTCAATTGTTTTAAACCGCCATTAATGGTTTTTGTAAGTTTCCCTTTTTTTTTAACTGCTTGATTAGCATGAAAACAGAATTCGGACAATATTTTCAATTAAATTATTTTTTTTTTCTATACAAAGAGAATGACTGAGTAATAACTGTCTTTTTTTCAATAGAGATTTATAGGATTTTGACTTCTTGGAATCAGCAGGTACTTTCTGTTTGGAACGTGAGAGGGGAGGGGTTGAGCTGAACATCGTTTTTACAGTCTATGCTCAAAACTTTATTTTACCATGAGGACCTGGGTGGCAGGCAAGATGGTGACTGAAAATCATTAGACGGAAGCAGAAATTCCACAAGATTTCAGAGTTGTAGCCCCTTTTGATCAAACTGTCTTTAGTGTTCAGAATTAGCTTAAAATGTGTCAAAAGAGGGTAAACGCTTTATTAAAAGGTATTAATAAAATTGTTCAGATTTATAAAACCATTAAGAGTTTTACATTAGAGCTTTTGCTCCAGACTAGTGCTTACGTTTGACCGCAATTAGCGTGCGCTAACTCCTTTACTTGATTAGCTTGAATCAGTTGTTGCAGAGGAAAGTGGCTTTGGACCGATAAAAAAATAACTTAATATTGGTAATGAGGTAATGAGTTGCATATCTGTGAAAAGACACTTTAAAGCGTTGCTTACCAGCGCTAAATCACTTTTCTGTTCAGATTAGCTAATTCACATTGACCGTGTAAGGAGTTACGTCAAAAGCATTGTAGGTTTTGACAGAAACACCTCAGGTGGTAAAGGTTTAAAGCTTAAAAAAAAAAAAGAGACGCTATAAATCCTTAAAAAAAAAAAAAAAAGGATAATATCTGTGTTTTTCAACCAAAAACAAGAGTATTTTTCCATTTTTCAGTCTTGGACTTTCTCACGGCTAATGATTTTCAGCCGCCATCTTGTCTGCCACTAGGTCCCTCTGAATAGTTGTGTTTGAATTCCCTCGCTAATTCTTAACTACTAAAAAAACTATATAGTATGGCACTAGTGCCCTGGATTTTAAAGGTAATTCCAACACAATGCTCACTACTTTTCTTTTGATTTTTCTAAACACCGGATATGACGTCACCAATTTCACAGAGTGAAAATCGAATAAATAGGAACATTTTACGATGTTTATTTATGACTCCTCTGTGTTCTGATGGTGAAAATGTGGATGGTTTATTCAAATATTACATTTAAACAAAATTTTTTGTTCAAAATTGTTTGACCGCAAAGCATTGTGGTCTATATTCGCTAATCTAGTGAGCATCGATGCACGCTTGTTTATTGCAAAGACTTCTGGGAAATTTCTAGCGCACTCGATTTTGGAATTAGTAGATCCGGACTGCACTAGAAAATGGCGAACGCACTATATAGTGAGTCGGGGGGAATTCGGATACACCCTGCTTTTAGTTTCTTCTTCTATGGTTTTAAATAAACAGCTAGTGCCCACTATTGGTGGAGGTTGGAAGTACGTTTACCGATTAGGCTGACCCAACGTTAAAAAGTTTAAATACAATTGTTTGTTGTGTGTTTTACAAAATACCATCATTGTTTTATTGGATTTTATACAAAGTGATTCATCACAGAGAGTTATTCTCTGGACTGTTACACAGAAAATATCAAAGCTATCCAACTACAGTACCTAGTTTTGCTCTAAACAGATTGTCACCAGGGATTCCTGAGTGAAACCACAGCTTGTCGTATCCGTCACTGAACTGTTCCCACAGAGCAGCAGGAGGGTTAAGTGCTTCATTTCAAAGACATCCTGTCAGCAGTCGCTGATGGAAGTAAGGCTGTACCGTGCTCAAGCTTTCATGTCAACAAAAATCGCTGTTAAGTGATACCTGCTCTGAGAGTACAGAAGAGTTCGCTAAACGGTAGTCAAAAAGATGCGTTGTTTTGGACTTTATAGCTGTTGATGGAGCGGAGGTTCAAAAAAAGATGAACTCCAGGTCAGAAAATTACAGAATTATGCTCTAAATGACAAAAAAATACTTACGTGTACCGATTACAAAATTAAAATGTTAGCAACTATTAATAAGATTGATAAAAATGTCGGCATATTACATAAAGTCTAGCCAAATAAAGCATCAAGTTTCACACTATGATGGTTTTACAGACCAAAAATCAATAAAAGAAACAATGATCAAATCATTTCTATGCAAAAAAATGTGTTTAAAGTAAAAGTTAAGTACTTTATGAGTTTCACCCTCATATAAGTGGTATTTGCCAATACTTTTACACAAATGTCACTATAAATAGCCAGATTTTCAGATATGTAGGATGTAAGCATCGGAATCAAAAGCCAACACCTACACTTCTTGCTGGTTTGATAGTACAAGTTTGGGGAGCCAGGTCAGTTCATCATGTAGCCACTAGGTGGCTTATGTATCAACTCTAATTTGAGTAACCGTCAAGCTCTCTGTCTTTTACCTTTGGTTTTGTGTATACTTACATTTTTTCCAATTCAGGATGAACATGTAAAGTTTGGTTTGTAGCTTTGATTACATAGTTGCTCAAACTAGCTTAAAGTACTTAAACCCATTGATTTGAACACACATACACACAAAGTTGTCATTAATTGAAAATAAAATAGCAAACATTAAAAAAAAGGCTGCTTAAACAGTCATTATTGGTGTAAAACTGTATTGTTTGAGCAAGATTTATCAGAATTTTTCTAATTTGTCATCAGCTTTTTGTGGTCATTTGTGGTACTGCATTATTAGTGTTTGGCTCCGATTGGAAAGGGAGTCACGCTTTGGGTAGTAGCATGGTTGGAGGTCACCGGTGAGGTATGAGTTGCCCAGTGCCATATAATTATTCAGGGTATGAGAGTCGGATAACCTGGTTTAAATGTTAGGAATACCGAGGTATCATCAGTGAAAAAAAATTTGAGAGACTGTGCAATGATTAGTCATAAAAACAGTTTTTTTAAAAACCACCACTCTTAGCCCAGAACTGAAAAATGCACAAAAGAAATGCTCTGGGATGAGCGGGATGGTCATGATCTCTAATTGACAGTGACAGTGTGGTTAGCTTGAGGTATCGTAGTCGGTGTCTTCAATATGAAGAGTGATATAGAACAAAGTGATGCCAGTTTTGATGCCAGGTTGAGGATTTTTCTCCTCCACCTTCTCCTGAGGCAGGCGCTTATGGTAAAATGAAGCTAGCATCATAAGCTAACAAAGGCTAAAGTATTAAAAGGGCCATACCATGATTTTTGTCAGCCTTTCAGAGTAAACTATATCCAAATATGTGATCATATATTACCTTAGGAACAATAAAAAATAAATTATTTATGAAATGAGTCAATTTTTGGAATCCATGGAAGTAAAATGACTCGATCTATGAGGCTCCGCCTTTCGCCCATTCCACGACAACATCCTTGAGCCTGCCTCCCCGAGCCTCCTCAACGTGACCAGACTTTGAAAACAAAACCACGCGAATAAAGATCTTTTCAGTCATTGGCCACCAACTATAGGGGCGGATCAAAACAGAAGAGAAAGATGGATGCGCCAAGGTCTGCAAATGCTTGCCAGGATATTTTACTTATTAAAACTATCTGTATGAAAGCCAGGTTCAACACTTTTTACTGCCGCTTTGGTACCGTGAAGGAATCCTGCATGACAGTTACTGGGGACGCTAATGCTACAAGTACACACGCTAATAATAATAAGACTGTCAGTAGAATCAATGTGGATCGCGTTAAAAGTTGTTTTCTTAAGGCTGAATTAATCCAACCACATTTTAATGAGTCGCCATACCTCATCGTTGTGGTATTATACCATTGTTTCATTCGGTCCGCGTTAAAAAGTTCCTTTTTTTTTAAGTTTTAAAAATGTAGTGTTAGTTTGTTCAGTAAATGTTTATCATGTCTGGCCCGCGACCTAAGGTGTGTTTTGGATTTTGGCCTCTGTGTGCGGTTGAGTTTGACACCCACAAGCCATGCTAAAGCAAACACGATAACGACCGACCGTTAAAGAATCACAGGTTGGCGGGGCTTTCATACTGGAGCTACAGAGCATGATGACGTGAAACTTCTGAAATGACGTGGGACTAAAATGGTTTGACCAATCCCAAAATTAAACTGTAATACCTTGTTTCAACCAGCACATAGACGGTTTTTTGACTATATTTTCAGGAATTAAACAGGTTTATCATAAATTGTCAAAAATATGGCAAGGTCCTACTGACAGCACTTTTAAAGCTCCATTTATAGAGGTCAACAACAACAAAAATGATTTAGTGTTTGGTTACCTTTTAAATAAAATCATTTAAAACTCTGTCTAAAATTTGAATAGATACAGATGTAAAACATGAAGTAATACAATGCAGATTATTAAAACAATTGTTAAATTAAAAAAAAAATGGTGAAAAAAACCCTAATCAGCAGCATCCATTAGGTGGTTTTCTTTTAGCTAGTGTGGAACTAAGCAGAATGTTATTTATATATGCTCCGTTGATGCCTTGTGTTTAGATTCACACTGTCACTTCCCACAGGGCAGCAAATGTAAACCACAGTAACAGCTAAGAAACTCAAGGTCAACCATTTCTTGCTTTCTTTGAAACAAAAACATAATGAACGCTTCATATATTCTTTCCACATCAGCCTCCCAGCTACCAGTCTGTTCCGTCTCTCAGTAATGCCTGCAAGTAGTTTGAGATCCTCCATGTTTCATTTAACAGCCCCTCATCTAAATAATCCATAATCGAACCAGCAGTTTCTTAAGCATTTTCGCCAACTGTCCGTTTCCAACCCAAGAAACATTCGCTCGCCGTTCACACCGACACCTCAGGCCTGATATTTCATGCATTTGCTGGAGCCTGGCCCGAACAGCAGGAGTTTATTTGCTGTTTAAGTGAACGGCCTTGATGGCTGCAGTGTTCATTTTGTGAGCTATAGCAGCTAATCGCCGCGGCTGTACTGCACCATGATATTAATTCAAGCCGCTCGGCTGTGTAGAGAAGCAGTTTTGCTGTCAACAGATGCACGCTGTAATTACTAATCACTTCAAGAGCAACTTTAACAACTCCCAACTCGCTCGGCTTCATTAGTTTTCCAATAGACTTCCGTCAATGTTTTTAGACCGAGATGGCTTCTACTTTTTTTTAAGGTTTATAAGGTTTTGGCAGCTGACAGTTCACAACTTAGCAGTAGAGTAATAAGAACAGTAAAGTCCATTGTTTAGCCTGTTAAACAAAGACAGCATTTTAAAAAAGAGATGAACCTAAATTCTAATTTAAAATGTAATGTCCCACAAAACAATTATGACTACTTAAAATTAGATTATCTATAGGCAAAATCTGTTCATTTTTTTAGATTATCGGCAAAAAAATTTAATACAGATTCAAGAATTTAAATGTTTGTAAGAATTTGAAAAATTCTGCATTAGCATTGATGGTAATAAAATTCACTATTTAGATATTAGGGATGCAACCGTTCTTAGTTTGAAACTGAACCGCATGTTACATCATTAAACTGGATCCTGAGTAAAGTGACTTGGAATACTGCATACCACTGTTTACGTGGAAAGTGTCATACAATTGTGGTAAATTTAAGAAGAATGTATTATTTATTGATTTATTCAGTGGCGTATCATCAGGGCCCTGCAAAGCCTTCAGCGAAGGAATAAAATCTTCTGAAAAGTAGAATTTAAATATCGTAAAAACGTTATATATATAAACGTATATATATATATATATATATATACTTCTATATATATTTGTATAGGTCTAAATATTTATATATATATGTATATATATATATATATATATATATATACTTCTATAGATATTTGTATAGGTCTAAATATTTATATATATATATATATATATACTTCTATATGTTTTACTATATGTCTAAATATTCCTATATATACTGTATGCATATATATATATATGCATACATTTGTCCAAGATATATTTTCTATCATTCTAACTGATCCTACAGCTCTACGCCCCGGCTACGCTCCTAGAAAGTTTGCCTTACGCTCACACAGTCAGTGCCTCTGTCCTCACTCTCGGTTTTTGCGGCGGCTTTTCATAAAAAACACTGCTGATTAAATCATAGTCCGATATGGATTAAACACGTTTACGTTGAGTAGAACTACATTCATTTGAATACTTTCTTCTGGTTACTTTTTTTTTTACTGATGAAACCTGTTAACTGTGAACTTTATACAAGAATATTTAGGAAGCCACTGTGTTCTGAAGATAAATAGCTGGATGATTTATGAAAAAATCATTTTCACATGAAAGTTTGTTAAAAAATGCAATGCATTGTGGTCTATATTTGTCAATATAGTGAGCAGCACTACAGTTTTCTTTGCAGAGACTTCTAGGAAAATTTCTTAAGTAATTGATTTTGAATTATAGATTCGGACAACACTACAAAAAGGCAAACGCACTATGTTGTGCACCATATAATGAGCACTGAAGGAATTTGGACAAAGTTTCATATGATAAATAAGTTATATAGTATATAAACACAATAAATATTTTTTAAAGTAGACTTTTAAACATAAACACAGTTTATAACACAGATTTTATAAACACAGTCCCCACTTATTCGCGTTTCTTTATCCACTGATTTTTTTCAGTCTGTTTATTCCAGTTTTTTCACAAAAACTCTGATAACTCAAGATGCTTGTATGAAACGTTTTGCATCTGAAGGAGGTGCTTTGGTGTATCATGCTGGGAGTGGGGGTGGGGTGAGACATTGGACGAGGGGGGTTTCTCTGTATATTCGCGGAAGTCTCTGGTCCCTAACCTCCGTGAATAAGGGAGGAATACGGTATATACTGTATATTTATATATTTTTTGTTTTTTTACCTTGTTACTTTTAAGTATTTATGCACTTAGTAAATTCTATAGACTTTTTTTTTTTTTTTTTGACCGATGGATTTAACCATTTGGGATGCGAATAAAGTTCAATTATAAAAGTCAACATAAAAATTTCATTTTTTTAATATCTTCTCCCATTTGAACAAAAAAGCAAAATATAAGATAAAAGAAAAAATAAGTAAAACAAAGGAACAGAACTGGATTTTTGTTCATTTTAAATCCTATATTTTAATATATTTTTATTCAATTATATCTGATATTTTTCATCTTGATGACTTTAAAGATGCAGAAAATTTTTCCGTTGAGACAAATTTTCTCCTGAACTTTGTATGGATCAATTAACGAAAGCTTTGTAATTTGTTCCACTTAAAAATGTTAGTTTTTATCAAATTACATTTTTTAATGAGCAAACAATCAACTCAAAATCTTAATTTGATGAAAACTAACAATTTTAAATGTAACAAATTTAGTTAATTGCTCCAATATATCACTTTTTTTCAGTATAGTTAAGAATTTGACAAAAATTCAAAGATGTAGTTGGAGGATGGGCTTGTCCACGTCTGACATTTACTCTAATTGTTATTTTTTTATTTTTATTTTTTTTACCCAAACCAATAAAATCAATTCATTACTGGCTGAAATTAGGTTGAAAACTTGATTTTCTCTAAAAACAGTGACTTATTTTACCGTGAAGATGGCTCAACCTCGCTCTTTTTTCCTCAGGCAATATTGGAGAGTAAGTTATGAAGGAGCAGATCGTACCAACGTGTTTGAGCCTTATTTAGATTCATTATTATTCATGTTATGCCAGGGCTAGAAACCAAAAAAAAAAAAAAAGTTGGCTACTAAAACTGTGCTGTATTTGCTTAAAGACCAAAAAATAGACCTTTTTTTTGCACAATATGTTCTGCCAGCTTAAATAAACAGAAGTATATGACATTTTGGCACATTTGTTTTTCAGCACCACATTAGGATTGGAGAGGTGCTTAGCTTATCTTACATCTCCTTCATGACATTTTAATACTGTCGTTCGTTTTGTCGTCTTTTCCCTCCCCGAGGCCGGCTTGGATGAGACCGTGTAAATCACTGTACCGTCCACTCATTTTTACCGCGTCTCAGCATCACTGATTTTGCTCTTCTTCCCTTGTTAATGGCTCCACCCTCCAGAGCGCTTTGGCAGCGACTTTCCCCTCTTTAACTCACAAAATACGATGCGTTAGGAAGTCGCTGACGGTGCCTGCGCGAGACGGTGCATTAGTAAATCAAACATTAATTTCGCACAGATTGCAGAGGAAGCTCGGGCAAACAGCTTGATTACCTGGACTTGGTTGACATTACCAGAGTTATTTTCCTAATGTATTTTTTATTACTTTAATATGTTTGTGATTTTGAAGAGACTCAGCAAACGTCGGGGAGGGAACCAGACTTCCAATAACGGTTGATGTTTTCTGTCAAGGAGAGCCGTTCAATCCTTTTTCGCCTAAGTAGAGTTTCTATGGTTGTAATAGGAACAGGAGAGACTGGGGTTGCTCACTAACTAGCTCCCTTGTTGCTGCAACAGTTGGTGAAGCAATTAATAAAGCTCAGTCGGTTGTGCAGAGGGAATTATCATCACGCCTTGACCAATGGGATAGCTGGGATGACAGTACCTGTGGTGTGTGAATTATCGAACGGCTCGGAGGCGGTGGAGTTCGATGGCATATGTCTGACAGATGGGTGTGCGGAAGCCCATGTGTGGCAGAGAACGTGGAAATTCTCCTTCTAACTACCTCGCAGGATCCGGCGCCTCCTCCTTGTCGAAAGCCGAGACTCGCTTCCTATCCATTTTTGATTGCCTCTGCGGCTGTCAGTCACCGGGAGTTGCAGTCGCAGCCGTGTTATCCGTCCCACAGACAGTTTGACTTGACAGACTCACTCTGAACGCCTGCAGGAAGAGCTCAGCTCACTGAAGCAGCAGAATCATCAGGGTGTGTCGAGTACACACTATCCAATGGGTCATACCCTGGCAGTAAAATGAAGAGACATATATCTGTTTTTTATTGTTTTTTAACTGGAGCATCCACTCATTGGTAACTATTTATGTTGAAGCAGCCCCCTAACAAGTGCTTTAGCTTGATTTAGGACAAAAAAACAAGTATTCGCTGATGCACCAATGTTCTGATGGTCTTTTACCTGCAAAAGGGCCAAAAGTATTAAGGATGTTGAAGCTTTTGTCATGACCGGCTCAAATAAAAGTCATGACAAACACGAGGGACACTGGGTAAGGCTTAACCAGAGATTTATTTTAACATATAGCTAACCCAACTAAATACTTTTTTAAATATACTTTTGTGATGGAAACATACAGCAACAAGTCCTCTTCTAATGATTGTCCGTTGGTCCGTACAAAGTGTTTTGCTTAATTTGGCCCGAATCGAGTCCTGAACCTCACGTTTGGCTTGTTCTCAAACTGCCTCTCAACCGGACATTTCTGTTTTGAACCAAAGCTTAAAAACAAAACCATGTGACCAAAACCAAAACTCAGAAATTCTTGACCAAAAAGGCATGAAGCAGTCCTGGCTGAAAGCCCTAAAAGCCAAAGCCTCAAAGTACATTGAGCCACCACAGAGCGCTGCTTTGAGGCACTGTTTTCCTGACTTCAGCCAGAGCTGCTTAAAAAGAGGATCCTGGTCTAATAGAACCAAGACAGTCTGTGTTGGAGGAAACTTGTAAAATCAGGGAAATGTCAGGCAGGTTCCAACAGCACAGAGCTGCACTTGGACAGCATCAGGACGCCTTACCAAGAAGGGTTCCTGGTTCCTGGCAGGTCTAGGACCCTCAAAAAGACAAATGTGGGTAGTCTTGATTAAAGAAAAGAAAAAGGAAAATCTTAAGAAAGGGAAATGTAGACATCCTCAATTTAAATTAAATAAAATGTAAAAAAGGCAAATGTAGACAGCCTCGATTTAAATAAAAGAAGTAAAAAAGGTAAATGTGGACAACATCGATTTAAATAAAAAGAGAAAAAAAAGTGTAAAAAAGGCAAATGTAAACAGCCTCCATTTAAATAAAAAGAAAAAAAGCATAAAAAGGCAAAAATGTAGACAGCCTCCATTTAAATAAAATCTCTTAGGTGTTTAGGGTCTAGTTCAATGACCTTTTCTGGGTTTAGGAGTTTCAATTCACACAATTTTCAAACCAACTGTGGTCAGTGCTGAACTTTTGTCTTTGTAGCACAAACATAGAGGAAGAGTTTAAGGTTAGTTTCATGGTTACAGTTATGGGTTAAACAAGGAGATGGTTCCTGCTGTCTCTGCATGGTCATTTTAATTGTAAAAGTTTTTACTTTTTCATTCCACCTTTGAATAGAACCTCTAATTGTGGGAGGGACCATATCATCCAGACACGTGCAGTCTAACTAAAACAGTTTTCTTTTTAAATGATTATATGATGGCCTGAAAAACACACAGCGGGCTAAGAAAAGGGAGGAATGAAATTAAGTAGTATTTATGAAAATGAAAGTCAAAGTCAATGATTGTAAGATATTAGCGAGGAATAGTCTAAAATAGTCAGAACACAGCAGAAAGTGTTACAGAATCTTTAATTAAATAAAAAAAAACGAAGATATCCACTGTCCATCAAAGAAAAAACAGGCGTCGCCCATGTTAAGACAGTCAGAAACACAAGATAGAGTTAATGAGGGGTACTAAAAGTACCCTATGGTACTAGAGCTGTTCCACAAACAGAAACTTTCAAAATGTATTTATCTCACTCGGAGAAATTAAAAAAAAGCTTTCGTCTGGCGACTCAACCATCCAGCCCATTTTTCTTCAGATGTTTCCTTATTGTACATCTTGAAACATCCACACCACAGTTTTTCAGAGTCCTGGATCACAGTTGTAGTCATTTGTCAACTACAGATCTCCCCTTTCTTAAACAAAATCCTAGAAAGAGTTGTAGTAAAGCAGCTGTACTATACTATCGACCACAGCATCTTACTCCAGAGACTAGAGCATGACATAGGGATCATGGGATCTGGCCTTTGATGCTTTGAATCCTATGTATCTGATAGATACCAGTTTGTTAATGTGAATGGACATCCCTCTCATTGTAGTCGAGTTAGCTACGGAGTCCCACAGGGCTCTGTTCTAGAGCCCATCCTGTTCATGTTTTACATGCTGCCCTTAGGAAACATAATCAGGAAACAGCATTATGCAGATGATACACAGTTGTATTTATCCATTAAACCAGACTAGAATGACCACCTAGAGAAACATGAAAAGTCTACTTTTTCCAATCACGGGTTATATTTAGAACCTAATTCCCGTGATAAACGAGGGAACACTGTATAAGTGTACGCCATTTATTATTTACCAAGTTTGAACAGCTGTCTTATTGATAAATGTTAAGTTACAACAGGTTAAGGATAAACATAGTCTTCTTGCAACAGGTAACAAATGGAGACATTTTCATGTCAGTACCAATTTATTCCCAAAAACCGACTTCCCTGTTTGTCCAGGGTTTGGTGTCATCGTATCCTCCAGGAGACGGAGACGAGTCGTCCCATTGAAACCAACGGCTAGCATCAGCATCCGCTTTCTCCATCTAAATCCAGTCGTTCTTTATTAGACTTCTCTTTTATTTCCATTAAAGAATCAATTCTGGCTCGAATATGCACTTCTAAACTTTGCAACCGTCAAATCACACGATTTTAAATGCCAAAGACATCGCTGAGGGACACAAGGGTTATTCACTAAGCCTGAGAGGAGGAAATCATAGATGAACCTTATTCAAAATCTGCCGATCAACCGCCCACATGTAAATAAGACCTATGGCAGTGCTGTGCTGCCATTCCTCACTTCCATTATATCTATCCTTTTCTTTCAGTTCAGTAGGGTGCGGGGAGTCATTTGCTAATTGGTTTTTTTTGCAGAAGAACCGTCTCCACTTGCCTCTTTCTCCCCAATACCCCAGGGCTCTCCTCCTCTTAGATGATTCCCCCGTCTCCTGCTCCTGCCAGCTCAGCCGAGCATTCACGGAAAGCTTGTTATTCTGCAGCGCGGTGTAAACCTGCAGGGCTGCGGGGGCTCGGAAAACACTTTCCCTCCAGACCTGGAATTTATAGTGTTTCACTGGAGCGATCTGTCACCTAGAACTTGTTTTACAAAGGTTTCAAATCGAGCTGCTTTGAACACGTTTTTGGGGACTACATTGAAGATGATATTACAGATGCACTAAGTCGTTTTGAAAGGCTTTTTTGGTGCAGAAACATGAATTTCATGTTTTTGATAGTGGAAAATGCTCATAACGCTTCAATTGGAAGGAGTCTAGAAGGAAACCTGAAGGAGTAACTTGGTTAAAAAGGCTCCCCCTGGATTTAAAATTGAGATTAGTTTTTACTCTTTTTTTCCAACATAATGATTAATGATCATCAATTTCGCAATAGTTTCAATGGGAATTAAAAATATCTTAATTTCTGCATTCTTTATTTTTTTGCTTCTGCTTGAGGACATTCCCAAAAATGATGCCAAATCTATTCATTTTTAATTTTCTTAAAGTGTTAATGCGCATGACAGTTGATATCATTTTAAAAACTGTGAACTGTTGCTACATAATTCAAATTTTATTCAGCAAACCTCAAATTATTTAGCTGTTTTACACAATTACGTAAAAACTTAAGCCACTCGTTTCTTTTTTAATGCATATCTGAGTGTCAAGACATTTTTTCGATTGACAAATACTAGATTTACTGAAACAATATTACCCTAAACATTGTATTAGTTTAGGTTGGAATGGCTTTTTTAAAGTAAAACAAATAATCTTTTAAGCTTTTTTAGCGAGATATCCTGTTTTAGTGATGTGTTAAAGAACCACTCGGATCATCTCTTGAGCCCGGTGGATTTTTAATTTTAATATTTTTAGCCAAAATTTTTAAGGACATAGTTTCTGCAGAGCGGCTAATTAGAAATTCCCCTCCTGGGCCCGGCGGCCTCCTCTCCATTTTCTGCATTGTGTACCTTTTGATTCGTTTGTGAAGACAGGCCCCGCCCATTCCAGATTGCTATTTATACCTGGTTGTTTTGTTTTTTGATGTTTCTACCCTCTGTTACCATCTTTTTTTTCTTTGAACTCCCCTCTTTTACCAATTTGAACGAGAAAAACAAAGACGTATGTGGATCTATTTGCCTACAAGTTGATGCATCAGAATGGATTGGAGTAAGGGAGCTTGTGGCCCCCTCAGTGTACTTTTTTCGTCAAAAAATAATCTCTTTTCACAATGATTTTAATATAAAAATACTCCAAAATGCAATTTTAAGCTTAATTTTCTTAATATATCTCCTCCATCATCATAAAAGTGCCATAAGAACAACATTTTCATCCGATTCAGTCTTTAAAAAAGACCCTTAAGTTTTTTTTTTTTATTTACTTTAGTCTATTTTGCTTGCTTATATTTATCTATCTCCTATGCAAAACTTTTCTTGTGTCACATATGCAATAAAGAAGAAAAATGTTTATTCACCGACCTCCACACTCCTCGGCTCTGGAGCTCTTCTGAAAAAGAACAATAATAAATAAAAAATGAAATGTACTTCAAATAAGCTAAACACAAACTCAAAACACATATGCAGCGAGAAAAGCTTATCTGACTTTGAACTCCTGGATTCAAACGCTCGCCACAATACGTTGTAAAGAACTGAAAGCAAATGCCAAACCTGTCAAAGTGCTTTTTTTTTCCTTTTTTACCGTTAGCATTTGTGCAGCCACTTGCAAAAATCCAGCTTTCAGCCTGTTCTTGGAGACCTTTTTAAGATGTAATTTTGCAAATTAAAGCTCCTTTCATTAAATCGCACCCGTAGAAGTGTGGGTATTTCTGCAGAATCAGCTCCCCTTTCTTATGGATCACCGTATGATGGATACCACAGATGGGCACGTCTGCTCAGGGGTATTTAGGTGGAGAAAAAAAAAATGGTGGTAATAAGTTGAAAACTTCAGAAGCATCTATCTTTTTTGAAGAGGGAATTGGGATAGGAGAGAACTTTTTTATCCCCTTTAAGAAAGCCTGAAGCGTTTCGCTGGAGATGATCTCTCTCTAGCGTTAGTAAGAGGTCAATTAGCAAACTCACTTGACCAATCATTTGAGGGGGAAAAACTTGTTGCTTCAATCAGTCAGTTAATGCAACTTATCTGAACTCTTGCAGTTGGGTTCATGCATAGTTAACTCCAAAGGTCACCAGGCTTTGATCGCTGGAAACATCCGTAATTAAACATCGCATCGCAGTGTACGGCCTGAACCTGCAATAAAGTGATTTATACCAGAGGGAGACCGCAGCTGAAGGTCATGTTTTCCAGCTTTGTTTTGATGAGTGCTGTGAGAAAGCCTCGAGTTCACCCCGCGGTTCCAGTTTGTCTGTTTGTGTTTTATGAGTTTCGAAAGAGGGAGATTTTTCTAATTACTTTCATTGTTTTTCCCCCAAACCAGCATAGAAGTGTGTATTTTTGTTTTCCAACAAAATATGAACTGAAAGCAGAAATGGTTGGCCTCTTGAACGCTCACACCATGTGACTCCACAACTGCTTTTGTGCGTGACACTGTGGAAAACATGCCCACGGGGTTGTTAGGTTGCCTCCCACACCAAAGACGAGACGATGTCCAAGTCCATCCTCAATATTTTGTCTACTGCCACGCTGAGCTGTTTACACTGCGAGCTCTTTTGACCTTCCCTAAAGCTAGAAACGGCTATGGCGTCAAAATCTTAAAGGGTAAAAAAAAGACAGTTTGGAAACCACAATATTTAGTCGAGTTAACCCAACATGGACATAATGTGGATGGGTGTGTAAAATTCTTGCTAACTAGATGAACCGTTTGACACAGAAGATGTCATCTGAGACACTTGAATGATACACTCTGACCGTTTATTAACTCAACATGAATCTTCAATCACTTTGAAGATTTTCACTCAGGGTTCAGACCTCACCATAGCACTGAAACTGCACTGGTTAGAGTTACTAATGACTTGCTATTGGCTTCAGAAAAGGGACTAATCTCTATTGTCCTGTTAGACCTCAGCGCAGCCTTTGATACCATCGACCACAGCATCTTACTCCAGAGACTAGAGCATGACATAGGGATCAGGGGATCTGCCCTCCAGTGGTTTGAATCCTATTTATCTGATAGATACCAGTTTGTTAATGGACAGTCCTCTCATTGTACTAGAGTTAGCTACGGGGTCCCACAGGGCTCAGTTCTAGGGCCCATGCTTAGGAAACATAATCAGGAAACATAGCATTAACTTTCACTGTTATGCAGATGATACACAGCTGTATTTATCCATTAAACCAGATCAGAATGACCACCTAGAGAAACTGAATTCATGCATCAGAGACATTAAGACCTGGATGACAATTAATTACCTCCTCCTGAACCCAGAAAAAACTGAGGTCATGATACTGGGTCCTAAACACCTGAGAGATGCTCAATTCAATTCAATTTCATTTATATAGCCCAAAATTCCAGTGATTTTGGGATAAATAAATGAAATTGAATTGAATTTATATTGAATTTATATTAGTGTCGACGGTTGAAGAGTTACAGTGGTCCAAAGATTATCAACACTGGAGCTCAAGCTCTGGTATTATAGGGTTAAAGAAGCCAAGTTTTTAACATTCAAATCCAAAA